>NC_086450.1:381316610-381616610 GCF_028390025.1 Pseudophryne corroboree | reverse complement strand
GTAGCGGCACGGCCGCGTCCGTCGGCTTAGGCCGCCGTATTCCCTTATTATTTCTGTCACTGGTGTTTTGCAGAGGGTTCTGCTTATGCTGTCACCGCCGGTACACAAAAGTATTGTGTCGGCGTGTGGTCAGCATTTCCTTTGTTGTTCTTTTCCTTTGGCGGCAAGCCGCACATACTTTGGTTTTAGGTTTGTTAGTAGCCCCTGGCCTTGTTGTTTAGTCAGAGGGCCCCTTGTTATCACCCTGTCTCGGTTCACTCTTTGTCTCTCATTAAGACCTGAGGGGGCATCGAAGTTGGGCAGACGTAATCCGCCCTTCAAACGCGGCTGCCATGGGCTCAAGCAACCATAGTCTCGCAAGAGTGTACTGACAGCACGGGTGAGACAACGGAGATAGGGCGCCAGGGGCTATTCCCTTTCCATTCCCCTTTCCCAGCATTACGTCCTGGTGCTCTGGACTCGCTTCATAACATCTCCCTTGTTCTGAGCACCAGGAACCTAACATTCTGATGGTGAGCTGGTTTGTTTAAGTCAGGCACCCGGGGAGACACCTGTTGTCCGTGGGACGAATATGGCCATTGACATGCCTGGTCAAAATACAAAAAAAAATCACCTCTTCGGTGTGGAATTATTTCAACACAAATGCGGACAACAGGTGTCAAGCCGTGTGTTGCCTTTGTCAAGCTGTAATAAGTAGGGGTAAGGACATTAACCACCTAGGAACATCCTCCCTTATACGTCACCTGGTCCGCATTCATCAGAAGTCAGTAACAAGTTCAAAAACTTTGGATGACAGCGGAAGCAGTCCACTGACCACTAAATCCCTTCCTCTTGTAACCAAGCTCCTGCAAACCACACCACCAACTCCCTCAGTGTCAATTTCCACCTTTCACAGGAAAGCCAATAGTCCTGCAGGCCATGTCACTGGCAAGTCTGACGAGTCCTCTCCTGCCTGGGATTCCTCCGATGCATCCTTGAGTGTAACGCCTACTGCTGCTGGCGCTGCTGTTGTTGCTGCTGGGAGTCGATCATCATCCCAGAGGGGAAGTCGGAAGACCACTTGTACTACTTCCAGTAAGCAATTGACTGTCCAACAGTCCTTTGCGAGGAAGATGAAATATCACAGCAGTCATCCTGCTGCAAAGCGGATAACTCAGGTCTTGTCAGCCTGGGTGGTGAGAAACGTGGTTCCGGTATCCACCGTTAATTCACAGGCAACTAGAGACTTGTTTGAGGTACTGTGTCCCCGGTACCAAATACCATCTAGGTTCCATTTCTCTAGGCAGGCGATACCAAAAATGTACACAGACGTCAGAAAAAGACTCACCAGTGTCCTAAAAAATGCAGTTGTACCCAATGTCCACTTAACCACGGACATGTGGACAAGTGGAGCAGGGCAGACTCAGGACTATATGACTGTGACAGCCCACTGGGTAGATGTATTGCCTCCTGCAGCAAGAACAGCAGCGGCGGCACCAGTAGCAGCATCTCGCAAATGCCAACTCGTTCCTAGGCAGGCTACGCTTTGTATCACCGCTTTCCATAAGAGGCACACAGCTGACAACCTCTTACGGAAACTGAGGAAGATCATCGCAGAATGGCTTACCCCAATTGGACTCTCCTGGGGATTTGTGACATCGGACAACGCCAGCAATATTGTGCGTGCATTACATCTGGGCAAATTCCAGCACGTCCCATGTTTTGCTCATACATTGAATTTGGTGGTGCAGAATTATTTAAAAAACGACAGAGGCGTGCAAGAGATGCTGTCGGTGGCCCGAAAAATTGCCTCTTTTTCCTGCCAGTATACGTACGGACTGTCTGATGTGCCTACTTGGATGCGGTCACTCATATAATCCTCCACCATTCTTTCAATGGTGAGAGAATCATATGCAGTGACAGTAGATGACATGTCAGTAATCGTTGGCAGGTCCTTCAGTCCGGGCCAGATGTCAGCACTCGCTCCAGACTGCCCTGCATCACCGTCAGCGGGTGGGCTCGGAATTCTTAGCCTTTTCCTCGCACCCCCAGTTGCGGGAGAATGTGAAGGAGGAGCTGTTGATGGGTCACGTTCCGCTTGACTTGACAATTTTCAAACCAGCAGGTCTTTGAACCTCTGCAGACTTGTGTCTGCTGGAAAGAGAGATACAACGTAGGTTTTAAATCTAGGATCGAGCACGGTGGACAAAATGTAGTGCTCTGATTTCAACAGATTGACCACCCGTGAATCCTGGTTAAGCGAATTAAGGGCTCCATCCACAAGTCCCACATGCCTAGCGGAATCGCTCTGTTTTAGCTCCTCCTTCAATGTCTCCAGCTTCTTCTGCAAAAGCCTGATGAGGGGAATGTCCTGACTCAGGCTGGCAGTGTCTGAACTGACTTCACGTGTGGTAAGTTCAAAGGGTTGCAGAACCTTGCACAACGTTGAAATCATTCTCCACTGCGCTTGAGTCAGGTGCATTCCCCCTCCTTTGCCTATATCGTGGTTTGAATGGCCTTTTGCTGCTCCTCCATCCTCTGAAGCATATAGAGGGTTGAATTCCACCTCGTTACCACCTCTTGCTTTAGAAGAATTGCGGGCCACTTTCGGCATTCAGCCACCGCGTGCCGAAGACTGGAGCACCAGCAAACAGTCCTGAACCTGCCCTGCCATCATCTGAAGCAAGAGGTGGTAACGAGGTGGAATTCAACCCTCTATATGCTTCAGAGGATGGAGGAGCAGCAAAAGGCCATTCAAGCCACGATATAGGCAAAGGAGGGGGAATGCACCTGACTCAAGCGCAGTGGAGAATGATTTCAACGTTGTGCAAGGTTCTGCAACCCTTTGAACTTACCACACGTGAAGTCAGTTCAGACACTGCCAGCCTGAGTCAGGTCATTCCCCTCATCAGGCTTTTGCAGAAGAAGCTGGAGACATTGAAGGAGGAGCTAAAACAGAGCGATTCCGCTAGGCATGTGGGACTTGTGGATGGAGCCCTTAATTCGCTTAACCAGGATTCACGGGTGGTCAATCTGTTGAAATCAGAGCACTACATTTTGGCCACCGTGCTCGATCCTAGATTTAAAACCTACGTTGTATCTCTCTTTCCAGCAGACACAAGTCTGCAGAGGTTCAAAGACCTGCTGGTTTGAAAATTGTCAAGTCAAGCGGAACGTGACCCATCAACAGCTCCTCCTTCACATTCTCCCGCAACTGGGGGTGCGAGGAAAAGGCTAAGAATTCCGAGCCCACCCGCTGGCGGTGATGCAGGGCAGTCTGGAGCGAGTGCTGACATCTGGTCCGGACTGAAGGACCTGCCAACGATTACTGACATGTCGTCTACTGTCACTGCATATGATTCTCTCACCATTGAAAGAATGGTGGAGGATTATATGAGTGACCGCATCCAAGTAGGCACATCAGATAGTCCGTACGTATACTGGCAGGAAACAGAGGCAATTTGGAGGCCCTCGCATAAACTGGCTTTATTCTACCTAAGTTGCCCTCCCTCCAGTGTGTACTCCGAAAGAGTGTTTAGTGCAGCGCTCACCTTGTCAGCAATCGGCGTACGAGGTTACTTCCAGAAAATGTGGAGAAGATGATGTTCATCAAAATGAATTATAATCAATTCCTCCGTGGAGACATTCACCAGCAATTGCCTCCAGAAAGTACACAGGGATCTGAGATGGTGGATTCCAGTGGGGACGAATTAATAATCTGTGAGGAGGGGGATGTACACAGTGAAAGGGGTGAGGAATCGGAGGATGAAGTTGAGGTGGACATCTTGCCTCTGTAGAGCCAGTTTGTGCAAGGAGAGATTGATTGCTTCTTTTTTGGTGGAGGCCCAAACCAACCAGTCATTTCAGTCACAGTCGTGTGGCAGACCCTGTCGCTGAAATGATGGGTTCGTTAAAGTGTGCATGTCCTGTTTATACAACATAAGGGTGGGTGGGAGGGCCCAAGGACAATTCCATCTTGCACCTCTTTTTTCTTTCATTTTACTTTGCATCATGTGCTGTTTGGGGACTATTTTTTTAAGTGCCATCCTGTCTGACACTGCAGTGCCACTCCTAGATGGGCCAGGTGTTTGTGCCGGCCACTTGTGTCGCTTAGCTTAGACACACAGCGACCTTGGTGCACCTCTTTTTTTCTTTGCATCATGTGCTGTTTGGGGACTATTTTTTTGAAGTGCCATCCTGTCTGACACTGCAGTGCCACTCCTAGATGGGCCAGGTGTTTGTGTTGGCCACTTGGGTTGCTTAGCTTAGTCACACAGCTACCTCATTGCGCCTCTTTTTTTCTTTGCATCATGTGCTGTTTGGGGACTATTTTTTTGAAGTGCCATCCTGTCTGACACTGCAGTGCCACTCCTAGATGGGCCAGGTGTTTGTGTCGGCCACTTGTGTCGCTTAGCTTAGTCACACAGCGACCTTGGTGCGCCTCTTTTTTTCTTTGCATCATGTGCTGTTTGGGGACAAGTTTTTTGAAGTGCCATCCTGCCTGACACTGCATTGCCACTCCTAGATGGGCCAGGTGTTTGTGTCGGCCACTTGTGTCGCTTAGCTTAGCCATCCAGCGACCTCGGTGCAAATTTTAGGACTAAAAATAATATTGTGAGGTGTGAGGTGTTCAGAAAAGACTGGAAATGAGTGTAAATTATGGTTATTGAGGTTAATAATACTATGGGATCAAAATGACCCCCAAATTCTATGATTTAAGCTGTTTTTGAGGGTTTTTTGTAAAAAAAACACCCGAATCCAAAACACACCCGAATCCGACAAAAAATTTTCAAGGAGGTTTTACCAAAACGCGTCCGAATCCAAAACACGGCCGCGGTACCGAATCCAAAACCAAAACACAAAACCCGAAAAATTTCCGGTGCACATCACTAATATATATATATATATATATACAACAACGGATTGGCACTCACCCTTCCCAGTAAATGGAGCCCCGGTGCCCTCTGGAATCTGTGGTACATACAGCAAATCCTAGCATGCAGCGGCACTCAGGGAGAAACTCATGGGTATTCCAAACAAGTGGTGTTTATTCCATGATAATGCAAAAAAAGAACATCCAACGTTTCGGGGTGTTAACACCCCTTTGTCAAGGTGAACACTGCTCAAAAAAATAAAGGGAACACTTAAACAACACAATGTGACTCCAAGTCAATCACACTTCTGTGAAATCAAGCTGTCCACTTAGGAAGCTACACTGATTGACAATCGATTTCGCATGCTGTTGTGCATATGGAAAAGACGACAGGTGGAAATTATAGGCAATTAGCAAGACACCCCCAATAAAGGAGTTGTTCTGCAGGTGGTGACCACAGACCACTTCTCAGCTCCTATGCTTTCTGGCTGATGTTTTGGTCACTTTTGAAAGCTGGCGGTGCTTTCACTCTAGTGGTAGCATGAGACGGAGTCTACAACCCACACAAGTGGCTCAGGTAGTGCAGCTCATCCAGGATGGCACATCAATGCGAGCTGTGGCAAGAAGGTTTGCTGTGTCTGTCAGCGTAGTGTCCAGAGCATGGAGGCGCTACCAGGAGACAGGCCAGTACATCAGGAGACGTGGAGGAGGCCGTAGGAGGGCATCAACCCAGCAGCAGGACCGCTACCTCCGACTTTGTGCAAGGAGGAACAGGAGGAGCACTGCCAGAGCCCTGCAAAATGACCTCCAGCAAGCCACAAATGTGCATGTGTCTACTCAAACGATCAGAAACAGACTCCATGAGGGTGGTATGAGGGCCCGACGCCCTGTGCTCTTCACAGATGAAAGCAGGTTCTCACTGAACACATGTGACAGACGTGACAGAGTCTGGAGAACGCCAAGGAGAACGTTCTGCTGCCTGCAACATCCTCCAGCATGTCCGGTTTGGCAGTGGGTCAGTAATGGTGTGGGATGGCATTTCTTTGGGGGACCGCACAGCCCTCCATGTGCTCGCCGGAGGTAGCCTGACTGCCATTAGGTACCGAGATGAGATCCTCAGACCCCTTGTGAGACCATATGCTGGTGCGGTTGGCCCTGGGTTCCTCCTAATGCAAGACAATGCTAGACCTCATGTGGCTGGAGTGTGTCAGCAGTTCCTGCAAGACGAAGGCATTGATGCTATGGACTGGCCCGCCCGTTCCCCAGACCTGAATCCAATTGAGTACATCTGGGACATTATGTCTCGCTCCATCCACCAACGCCACGTTGCACCACAGACTTCCAGGAGTTGGCGGATGCTTTAGTCCAGGTCTGGAAGGAGATCCCTCAGGAGACCATCCGCCACCTCATCAGGAGCATGCCCAGGCATTGTAGGGAGGTTATACAGGCACGTGGAGGCCACACACACACTACTGAGCCTCATTTTGACTTGTTTTAAGGACATTACATCAAAGTTGGATCAGCCTGTAGTGTGTTTTTCCACTTTAATTTTGAGTGTGACTCCAAATCCAGACCTCCATGGGTTAATAAATGAGATTTCCATTGATCATTTTTGTGTGATTTTGTTGTCAGCACATTCAACTATGTAAAGAACAAAGTATTTAATATTTCATTCATTCAGATCTAGGATGTGTTATTTTAGTGTTCCCTTTATTTTTTTGAGCAGTGTATATATATATATATATATATATATATATATATAAACATTTATTTATATTTATGATTTAGCTGAGTGGATCAGTGCGCTTGTCCTATTCAGGAGCTCCTTATTGCTTTATGTGGTCACTTAGCCACAGGTCAATCAGTCATGTAAATAATTCCAAGCTTGTATGGAAATGTCTTTCTGAAACTGATGTCGGCCCAATAGCCACAAGTTCACACTATCCCCGTTTTACCGGGTGGCTGCTCAGTTCTTCAAAAAAGTGCCACTAGGTATGCGTAGCCCAAGAGAGATCTGGAATCAAACGGAGGAACAAAGAGAGCGCCTATGGTGTAGTAGTTTCAAATGGATCCATTTGAAACTACTACACCATAGGCGCTATTTTTGTTCCTCCCTTTGATTCTATATATATATATATATATATATTTTTAGATCAGATGCGTCTTCTGTCTCTGGTGGAATCATTGATTGTATGACTCCATAACTTGTAGTTTCTGTGAGCAGCCTACATTTTAAGATAGTCAACTCTAGTCATACTAGAACACTAGGCTGTCTAAACACTATCCAGTTATTAACGGGTCATCTGGTGAAATAACTTGTTGACGTAATTATTATTTTTAATACTTTATATGCACACCAATCCGTCTTAAGCTGGGTACAAACTTGGCTGACATGTAAGCCATTTGGCCGATCTGCTGACCTATCTAACAATTGGTAAGTGCAAACACACTTGCCAATCGTCCGCCCAATGTGTCGTGCCTGACATCACAACTGGGCGGACATTTAAATGTGCCTGCCCACTGCCCAGTTGAGATGTCAGTTACCGGCGGTCGCTGCAGCAAGTGCCGTCCGTCCATACACACAGCCAGATGTGTCGATAAATCTGTAGATATATAAGCCATCGGCTGTGTTGCAAGATGTCATTCACAGACACACCTGGGGTGCACACCCGCTGACAGGCCCGCAATATGTCGTTCGTTCAGTTGAACTGCCAATATAACGCTCAGTGTTTACCCAGCTTTATTGCTAGTGAGTTACAGGAAGGTTTTGTTGTTTTCTATAACAAGTCTACTGATCTGCTTCCTTCTCAATGATGCTTTGATTTACCATTGACCTTGTCCACGGTGATAAACTCCCCAATAGAAAACTATACCCCTTGGTTAAGCCTTTTGGGCTCTGCAATGCCCCACCTGTCTTCTAAGACCTCATAAATGCGACCCTGAGGGGCTTTCTGGGTAGATATGTGGAAGATATTCTCATTTTCGTTTCCTTTCTACCAGAACATTGCAGGCATGTTAAGTTGGTATTGCAACCCTTAAAAGAAAAAGAGAAAATCAATCATACGCCAGATTGCAAAATGTGTGCTTGAAGGTTAAGATTTTCTTTTAAGGATACATTATTTCCAATAAGGGCCTTCCATGGATTCTGCAAAAGCTCAAGCTATTCTTGAATGGAAGCTCATTACTTATATTAAATCAGTTCAGTACAAAGACTTTTAGAGTTCACTATTACAGGAGATTTATTAAGTCTTTTTCTTCTATTGTATCTCAAATAACTGCTGTAACCAAGAGGGAATTAAACCCAGGATCTTGGTATGTTGAAGTGCTATCTGTCTTTAAAACCTTAAATGAAGCTTTTGCTCCTCTCTTATGTCACCCAAATCTTGATCTACTATTTTGTGTTGAAGTGCATCACTTCATGTGTAGGAGAGGGAGCAGGTCTCCCAAAAATAATCAATGTGATTATAAATTACTTTCATGTGTCTCCTTTCCAGGATATTTTTCCAAACCATATTTCATTATGATATTGGTAGTTGTGAAATCATTCAGTGGGCCTCTGAAGAATGGAGGCATTGATTAGAGAGTACTTATCACACTGTCAAAGTCTATAATGACCAGAAAAAAGTCCAGTATATTGAAACATCCAAACGATTAAACTGTAGACAAGTATAATGGACACTCTTCTTTTCCAGATTTATTTTTACCATAATCGGGACTGCGACAAAAATTGAAACACAGATGCTGTGTCTAGTAGTTTCCTGCATGAGCAATTTAGGGTTCCTGATAGCCCAATCAATCCACATAACCAGATTATTGTAGCGCTATCTTTTCATCTTTTTCATGCTGTTCCTGACTGTCTTCAGCAACCTCTTGTTATTTATACCCATGAGATCAAATTCTAAGGACATTTAGGTATCCATAAAAATAACCACAGAAGATCTGTGGTTAGTTCTCCAAAATGTTTGGCACAACCTCCCTGCCGAGTTCCTTCAATAAATATGTGGAAGTGTACCTAGAAAAATTGATGCTGTTTTGAAGCAAAAAGGTGGTCACCAAATATTGATTTCATTTAGATTTCTCATCTGTTCATTCACTTTGCATTGTATTAATTGATAAAAATAAGCTATTAACACTTCTATTTTTGAAAACATTCTCACTTTGCAGCATTTTTTTTCACACCAGGAAGCAAGGCCTCAGCCCACCTCCTGAGGCCGGAAATGACCTCATCAGAAAAAAAATGTATAATATAGTATACTAAGTGATCTTGGTATCCCAAAAGAACTATGTTAATCAGGCTACATTATTAGATGCATTGATCAAGAAGCATAAGTACTGTATTGTGGGCATATTACACTAACCACTAGGTTAGATTTCTAACCACTAGGTACATTATATTATCGGGTGGTCTTCAGTTTGCCGGCTGTCGGAATCCCGGCGCACAGTATACCGGCGTTGGAATCCCAACAGCCGGCATACAACACTTTTTCTCCCTCTTGGGGGTCCACGACCCCCTGGAGGGAGAATAGATTGCGTGGCATGCTTAGCACGCCACCAAGCCCGCAAGGGGCTCATTTGCGCTTGCCCAGCTGTCGGTATGCCGGCGGTTGCGATTCCAGCGCCGGTATGATGGCCGCTGGGAGCCCGGTCGCCGGCATACCCTACTACACCCTTTATTATCACCATACATGCTGCTAGCCCACTCGATATAGGTACACTGGTGTATTTATAATGGGTGCAGTGTGTGCGGTGCACACGGACCCAAGTCTAGGGAGGGCCCACATCGCACACGTTGCACCCATTTTTGGAATAGTACAGAAAGTTTGTGACTCTGCGCACCGAGTATACCTGTTCGGGCTAGCTGCAGCACTTAGGTGACTAACCTATAGACAGTAATTGGTGATTGAATGCTGCGCTCGGCCCTATTCGTTGTGTGGGTGTCTCCTATATATACAATAGGAAAATGGCCAATGTGTAGAAATATGGACCTTGCACAATATAGATAATAAATCTTTACTGATCAATTCAAAAAGTAATTAATGACATAAATCTTCCAAACAAATTAGAAATATAAGTAACGTAAGGATGCAGTTAATCCTGCAAATAAATTAAAGTAAATTAGAGTATAATGTCCCGCAACAAGTGATATTAACCTCCTGGTCAACACGGTAATGTAAGCGGTACCTGACCCTTGGTGAGTGACCAAAGAGACTAAGGGAAACACAGTCTTGAATGTCCTTCGGACGGCGGCGTCCCGCTCGTCCGAGTAGCTACTTGCACTTAGGTATACCTTATGGGAGTAGTTCTTCACGGTGTTCGGTGGGTATTGACCGGGTGTGTGTTGGGAGCAATACCCTTCGGACTGGTCCGCCCTATTGCAGCCTCGTTCCCCTGCAGGGCGCCGGTTCACCAGCGCTCCCTGGGTGATCGTGTGCTGTGTAAGCAGGGACCTGTCTCGGCAGGGAGTGTATCACGGCAGCGGCTGTGTGCGACGCTCGCTGTGTTCCCCGCCGTACGGATAGGGTCTATCAAACTACCCCCCCCGGAGACTAGTCAGGCTGCCTCAGCTCTGAACTCCGGCGGCGCGTGGGTGTACGGATGCTCGCCGGATCTCAGTCAGCCGCTGAAGCACGAACTGTCTGGACGGGGGACTAATCAAGCCACCACGGCCCTGAACTCCAGTGACGCGTCAGTGTACGGACGCTCACCAGATGTCAGTCAGCCGTGGAGGCAAGAAACGTCTGCACGGGGGATGAAGAACAGTCGCGGCTCAATGAACCGCTGACCGTCCCCCCCGCCGTGTACGGAAGTTGACTCTGCTCACCTGTCACCACCGATAATGGCCTCCCGTCACCGGCTTCTTCCTCTGGTGTCGCCTTGTCGTGTTTGTTAGTGGAGTTCTCGATCACGCGTTCTCAGCCTAGTGTCCTGTCTTTCTCCCGTGCACGGGTCCTGTACTTTGTCGAGGTGGTTTCCAATGTGTGTCTCTCCAACGTGTTTCAGCCCACTAGAGGCCTTCCTCTGGGTGTCTTTGCCATTTTTAGAATAGTTACATAGTCCACGCCATCAACAACGCTGTTAAAACTCTGTGGAAATGGCGCAGCTGCCATTTTCACAGAGTTCTGCGTATGCGCAGTAGGGAAATCACTGGGCAAATGGCCGCCGCACCATTTTCCCAGAGATCTGTGCATACACAGTAGAATCTGAGCCCTCTAGTGCTCAGACTCTCAGCACTGCTGGCAGAGAGGAGGGGGCCCGAATGGAGGAGGCTGCACACGGGCTTCCTCCTCTCTTAAAGCACCCCTCATAGGTACATTGTTAAAGCTTAAAATACTGCAATAGTTTGGAGCCAGCCTACCTTGTTATGTTAAGTGGGCTTACTGTAAACAATTACTTAGTGGCAACTAAGCCACCAGCACTGTCTGTGGGACCAGAAATATATTACCACTAGAGATGAGCGGGTTCGGTTCTCCGAGATCCAAACCCCCCCGAACTTCCCATATTTTACACGGTTCCGAGGCAGCCTCGGATCTTCCCGCCTTGCTCGAACGCGGCCGAACGTCATCATCCCGCTGTCGGATTCTTGCGAGATTCGTATTCTTTATAAAGAGCCGCGCGTCATCGCCATTTTGACTCGTGCATTGGAGATTGAACGGAGAGGACGTAGCTGCATTCTCTCCCTGAAAAGTTCCGTATCTGTGCTCAGTGTGCTGCAAATATCTGTGCTCAGTGTGCTGAAAATATCTACGTTCTCTGCCTGAAAACGCTCCATATCTGTGCTCAGTGTGCTGCAAATATCTGTGCTCAGTGTGCTGCATTTTGGTGACCAACAGTATATAGTTGTACAGTACAGTAGGCCATTGCTGTATCTTGCAGCTCTGTGTCACTGCAAGTATCCATTCCATATCTGTGCTGCATTTTTGTGAGCAGTATATATAGTAGTACAGTGCAGCATTTTGGTGACCAACAGTATATAGTTGTACAGTACAGTAGGCCATTGCTGTATCTTGCAGCTCTGTGTCACTGCAAGTATCCATTCCATATCTGTGCTGCATTTTTGTGAGCAGTATATATAGTCAAAATTAAAAGTGTTTGATGAGAAGCGTAAACTTGCCAATATGCCATTTACGACACGGAGTGGCAAGGAACGGCTGAAGCCCTGGCCTATGTTCATGGCTAGTGGTTCAGCTTCACATGAGGATGGAAGTAGGGAGGCCAATCCCGGGATCCTGGGATTTGGGCCCAAAAATGCCGGGATTTGAATCCCAGGATTGGAGCATCCAATCCCGGGATTCACGGGATTATACTGCGCATGCGCGGCGGCGGGAGGGTGGGCGTAAGTAATACTACTTACTAATACTAGGCGGGCGGCAGCCATGAACAAGTTAAAACGTGGCGGCACTTCAAATGTAGCACCGGCCGCCAGCCAATCAGAGCTGGCGGACCGGCAGCCAATCAGGGAAGCTGCAGCGGCAGCCAATCAGGGAAGCTGCAGCGGCAGCCAATCAGGAGCGACTACTGCGGCCGCTTCCCTGATTGGCTGCCGGTCCGCCAGCTCTGGTTGGCTGGCGGCCGGCGCTTCATTTGAAATGCCGCCGCGTTCAGTGTGTTCATGGTTGCCGCCCGCCTAATAGTAAGTACTATTACTTACACCCACCCTCTCTCCCTTCGTGCAGTCAGTGGTGCTCCCTACAGCCTTCCTCCCTCCCGCGCCGCTACCAACCCTCCCTGCCGCGACCTACACCCTCCCTCCTGAGTCCCGCACTGCTACCTACACTCTTCCTTCCTCCCGTACCGCTACCTACACCCTCCCTACCTCCCGCACTGCTACCTACACTCTCCCTACCTCCCGCATTGCTACCTACACCCTCCCTACCTCCCGAACCACTACCTACACCCTCCCTACCTCCCGCACCGCTACCTACACCCTCCCTCCAGCGCTGCTCCCTACAACTTTCTCTGATCCCTACTGCAATCCCGGGATCCCGGGAATCCCAGGATTGACCGTTTTTCAATCCCAAATCCCAGGATTGAAAAAACGGCCCGGGATTGGCCTCCCTAGATGGAAGCACTCATCGTCCTGCTAGAAAACTGAAAAGAGTTAAGATGGCAAAAGCACAGCAAAGAACTGTGCGTTCTTCTAAATCACAAATCCCCAAGGAGAGTCCAATTGTGTCGGTTGCGATGCCTGACCTTTCCAACACTGGATGGGAAGAGGTGGCTCCTTCCACCATTTGCACGCCCCCTGCAAGTGCTGGAAGGAGCACCCACAGTCCAGTTCCTGATAGTCAAATTGAAGATGTCACTGTTGAAGTACACCAGGATGAGGACATGGGTGTTGCTGGCGCTGACGAGGAAATTGACAAGGAGGATTCTGATGGTGAGGTGGTTTGTTTAAGTCAGGCACCCGGGGAGACACCTGTTGTCCGTGGGATGAATATGGCCATTGTCATGCCTGGTCAAATTACAAAAAAAATCACCTCTTCGGTGTGGAATTATTTTAACAGAAATGCGGACAACAGGTGTCAAGCCGTGTGTTGCCTTTGTCAAGCTGTAATAAGTAGGGGTAAGGACGTTAACCACCTAGGAACATCCTCCCTTATACGTCACCTGGAGCGCATTCATCAAAAGTAATTGACAAGTTCAAAAACTTTCATGTATTGGGGTTATACCGCACTGGAGAGTATTTAGCATATATAATATAGATAGTATCTTAATCAAGATGTGATAAATGAAAAAAGAAAACCAATGTTTTCTAGTAATCTTCAGATTGGTGGTGCACCCTGAGTCAGCAACAAAGCATACCACAAATAAGGAGAGAAAGGAAGACTCTTTTGTGGGCGCACTCTTGTATATGTATGTATGGCCGTCTCAAAAGAAACGAGAATGTTTAAAAGATATAGTTTTTATTAACAACAACAATAAAATAGTAGTAGGATATTTTGTCAATCGAAAGAAAGGGGGGAAGGGTGGGGGAACATAGAACAGATGTTAACAGTATGAATACTGACTGATAGTTCTAGGCTGCCTGGGTTTAAAAATGCAGATTATTATCAATTGTAAGCTTGAAAATGCTATATATTCAACTATAAGCCTGAAAAGCACGCTGTATGTCCTACATGGGTATATATGGCAATTACTGCCTAATTTAGGTAGGTAATGTATCTCTTATGAGAAGGACTTGAGAAAGGAATAAGTGACAATAGAGAAGGCTGAATAAGCAAGATGAATCTGCTGTCAGTGTTAGACGCTGAGCATATCCGTCCAAAGACTTCTACTGAACTGAGTATTCCTCAAGAGTCTCCCACTTGAGTACTAACCCAGCCCAACACTGCTTAGCTTCCAAGATCGGAAGGATTCGGGCGTTGCCAGTGTGGTATGAAAGTAGAAGGAATATTCAATATCAAAAGCTCTGGAATCACTGATGAGAGTTCACGAATGGGGAAGGGAAAAGGTAGATGTAGATTGAAGAGGAAAATAGGGGATTTGCTGCCAATGTTAGACAGGGATAAGTACCCCTGAATCAATGGTGAGAGTCCTGAAAATAGGGAAAGCCAGAGACAACAGAAGAGTAGAGGGCACAAAAGCTCATTTGTGATGAAATTATTATTGGTCAATAAGCTCACGGTACAATGAATAATGGCCCTCATTCCGAGTTGATCGCTCGCAAGGCGATTTTAGCAGAGTTACACACGCTAAGCCGCCGCCTACTGGGAGTGAATCTTAGCTTCTTAAAATTGCGACCGATGTATTCGCAATATTGCGATTACTAACTACTTAGCAGTTTCAGAGTAGCTTCAGACTTACTCGGCATCTGCGATCAGTTCAGTGCTTGTCGTTCCTGTTTTGACGTCACAAACACACCCAGCGTTCGCCCAGACACTCCCCCGTTTCCCCGGCCACTCCTGCGTTTTTTCCGGAAACGGTAGCGTTTTTTCCCGCACGCCCATAAAACGGCCTGTTTCCGCCCAGTAACACCCATTTCCTGTCAATCAAAAAGCCGTGAGTAAAAATACTATCTCCATTGTAAAATTACTTGGCGCAGTCGCAGTGCGAATATTGCGCATGCGTACTAAGCGGAATTTCACTGCGATGCGATGAAAAATACCGAGCGATCAACTCGGAATGAGGGCCAATATTCCAAAACAGTAACTGTAATTGGATATACCTTTAAATTATGGATACATAAAGTATCTATAATGGTATTGATACTGAGTGCCAAAGGAGGCTCATTGTACATGAAACAAAGATGTAATTTTAGATCATTCGAAACATACTGGCAAATTAATATCATGTGTCTCCCAAAGAGATATCCTATGTGGAGAGATGTAACAAGGTAGCTAATTAATGGCAACAATTGTATGATGTAAAATGCAAATAAAGTTGGTTGCTTTCTTGTTACAATAATATCAAAGCTGCAAACATGGGTCAAATAACTGGAACAGACAATGCTACTATAACCAGTCTCTCCCAATAGATACTGGGAAACAGAGAGAGGGGGGGAGGGAAGAAAAGAGATTCTGCGATATAAAAATTAATATGTCAGATTTTATAACTGACCAGGGCTCTGATACTCTATTAGCTCCACAATATTATATATCATAAGATAACAAGCCGCTATATATCAACAGCCTAAAAAGGACAAGTCTATTTTAGAATCAAAAAAGACTATTATTGTGATAAACTTAATGTAAATCAATATTATGAGGCAATATATATAACGGACATAGAAGTTGATGCCAGTGAGAGATAAAATATGATTATGCGGATATTACCCGGGATGAGGAAAATGGTCAGTCACTGGTAGCAGGCAGAGTGAAGTGTATTCAGAAGATGTCCTGAGTCACAATCCAGACATATCTCAAGTATGGAGTCCAGCGCGTGCTGAGATTGTGCACCACGATGTGTCCACAGGGCCGGGCAGTCTCCCGTGATGTGTCCACAGGGTCGAGCAGTCTATCGGATACGTGTAAGAGATGAAGTCTCTGTACTTTGGGTGGAGCGTGGGTAGCAGGTGTCACGTCACGGCGGTGTGCGGCGGTCCGTGGATCTGGCGGCTGGATAAAACGGAGCTGTGCAGGGTTCAGGCAATCTGGAATCGGCTATACCCCAGGCAGTGGGGTACGGAAGACGCGTTTCGCCCGTTCTCCGGGCTTGGTCACTTCCTGAGTTCAAAAACTTTGGGTGATAGCGGAAGCAGTCCACTGACAACTAAATCCCTTCCTCTTGTACCCAAGCTCCCAGTGCAAATCACACCACCAACTCCCTCAGTGTCAATTTCCTCCTCCTTAGACAGGAACGCCAATAGTCCTGCAGGCCATGTTACTGGCAAGTCTGACGAGTCCTCTCCTGACTGGGATTCCTCCGATGGATCCTTGAGTGTAACGCCTACTGCTGCTGGCGCTGCTGTTGTTGCTGCTGCTGGGAGTCGATCATCATCCCAGAGGGGAAATCGGAAGACCACTTGTACTACTTCCAGTAAGCAATTGACTGTCCAACAGTCCTTTGCGAGGAAGATGAAATATCACAGCAGTCATCCTGTTGCAAAGCGGATAACTCAGGCCTTGGCAGCTGTGTTGGTGTTAGACGTGCGCCCGGTATCCAGCGTTAGTTCACTGGGACTTAGAGAATTTCTTGAGGTAGTGTGTCCCCGGTACCAAATCCCATCTAGGTTCCACTTCTCTAGGCAGGCGATACCGAGAATGTACACAGACGTCAGAAAAAGACTCACCAGTGTCCTAAAAAATGCAGTTGTACCCAATGTCCACTTAACCACTGACATGTGGACAAGTGGAGCAGGGCAGACTCAGGACTATATGACTGTGACAACCCACTGGGTAGATGTATTGCCTCCCGCAGCAAGAACAGCAGCGGCGGCACCAATAGCAGGATCTCGCAAACGCCAACTCGTTCCTAGGCAGGCTACGCTTTGTATCACCGCTTTCAATAAGAGGCACACAGCTGACAACCTCTTACGGAAACTGAGGAACATCATCGCAGAATGGCTTACCCCAATTGGACTCTCCTGGGGATTTGTGACATCGGACAACGCCACCAATATTGTGCGTGCATTACATGTGGGCAAATTCCAGCACGTCCCATGTTTTGAACATACATTGAATTTGGTGGTGCAGAATTAAAAAAAAAAACGACAGGGGCGTGCAAGAGATGCTGTCGGTGTCCCGAAGAATTGCGGGCCACTGTCGGCTTTCAGCCACCGCGTGCCGAAGACTAGAACACCAGCAAACACTCCTGAACCTGCCCCGCCATCATCTGAAGCAAGAGGTGGTAACGAGGTGGAATTCAACCCTCTATATGCTTCAGAGGATGGAGGAGCAGCAAAAGGCCATTCAAGCCTATACATCTGCCTACGATGTAGGCAAAGGAGGCGGAATGCACCTGACTCAAGCGCAGTGGAGAATGATTTCAACATTGTGCAAGGTTTTGCAACCCTTTGAACTTGTCACACGTGAAGTCAGTTCAGACACTGCCAGCCTGAGTCAGGTCATTCCCCTCATCAGGCTTTTGCAGAAGCAGCTGGAGAGATTGAAGGAGGAGCTAAAAATGGAGCGATTCCGCTAGGCATGTGGGACTTGTGGATGGAGCCCTTCATTCGCTTAACCAGGATTCATGGGTGGTCAATCTGTTGAAATCAGAGCACTACATTTTGGCCACCGTGCTCGATCCTAGGTTTAAAGCCTACGTTGTATCTCTCTTTCCGGCAGACACAAGTCTGCAGAGGTTCAAAGACCTGCTGGTAAGACACTTGTCAACTCAAGCGGAACGTGACCCATCAACAGCTCCTCCTTCACATTCTCCCGCAACTGGAGCTGGGAGCAAAAGTGTTTAGTTCATCCGGTCACCTTGTCAGCGATAGGCGTAGGAGGTTACTTCCAGAAAATGTGGAGAAGATGATGTTCATCAAAATGAATTATAATCAATTCCTCCGTGGAGACATTCACCAGCAATTGCCTCCAGAAAGTACACAGGGACCTGAGATGGTGGATTCCAGTGGGGACGAATTAATACTCTCTGAGGAGGGGGATGTACACAGTGAAAGGCGTGAGGAATCGGAGGATGATGATGAAGTCGACATCTTGCCTCTGTCGAGCCAGTTTGAGCAAAGAGAGATTGATTGCTTCTTTTTTTGGTGGGGGCCCAAACCAACCAGTCATTTCAGCCACAGTCATGTGGCAGACCCTGTGGCTGAAATGATGGGTTTGTTAAAGTGTTCATGACCTGTTTATACAACCTAAGGGTGGGCGGGAGGGTCCCAAGGACAATTCCATCTTGCACCTCTTTTTTTATTATTTATCTATGCATCATGTGATGTTTGGGGCCAATTTTTTTAAGTGCCATCGTGTCTTACACTGCAGTGCCACTCCTAGTTGGGCCAGGTGTTTGTGCCACCCACTTGTGTCGCTTAGCTTAGCCATCCAGCGACCACAGTGCACCTCTTTTTTTTCTTTTCTTTGCATCATGTGCTGTTTGGGGACTATTTTTTTAAGTGCCATCCTGTCTGACACTGCAGTGCCACTCCTAGATGGGCCAGGTGTTTGTGCCGCCCACTTGGGTCGCATAGCTTAGTCATCCAGCGACCTTGGTGCAAATTTTAGGACTAAAAATAATATTGTGAGGTGTGAGGTGTTCAGAATAGACTGGAAATGAGTGGAAATTATGGTTATTGAGGTTAATAATACTATAGGATCAAAATTACCCCCAAATTCTATGATTTAAGCTGTTTTTGAGGGGTTTTTGAAAAAAAAACACCCAAATCCAAAACACACCCGAATCCGACAAAAAATTTTCATGAAGGTTTTGCCAAAACGCGTCCGAATCCAAAACACGGCCGCGGAACCGAATCCAAAACCAAAACACAAAACCCGAAAAATTTCCGGTGCACATCTCTAATACCGCTAACCATTACAGATGACTTCCAGTGTATAGAATTTACCACAATGGCTGTGGAACGCAAATATCCATGTTACAGCGCAGCTCACTGAATTCTGCTGTGCACATAACAGCGTACCACAACCGATTCTCCTATGCGTCCCATAGTCCCAAATATAAATGTCAGTTCCACAAGTGTGCGCTTTTAACATGCACAAACATTACCAAGACCAAAATGCTACCATTCTGGCTGGCCTTTGGACCATTCAACATTTGTCCTTATATGTCAGTAGAAGGCTGATTATCCTACTAGTAAACAGGAAGGGTACCCACACTTTGCTAACGTTCATATTCCTGTATAGATATAACATTTGGTAAATGGCGGCACTCCAGGCTGATAAATAAACACTTGCTGCTCCATGAGAGCTTAACAACGTTTCAGTGCTATATTGGCACTTTCGTCAGGTTAAGCAAAGAACCAATAAAGCACTAAAAAGTTGTAAACCTATCATTAAGTAACAAGTGTTTATTTCCCAGCCCAGAGTGCCGCAACTTACAGAATTTTATGTAGCTACCAGTGGAAGCAGTTTCGGAGGGCTGTGCACTGGCAAGTGCACTGACAATAACCATTGAGTGTCTTTCTCTCTCTCTCTATATATATATATATATATAACTCTTATCAGTGCCTCAGCCTGTCCTGCATACCAGTTACTATTATCACAGCAGCAGCCAGCAGGACTAACACCTCACCTCATTCGGAAGGATCAGAAACCCTGCCACTGAGCTGCCTTCACACTTCACAGAGCTGCTGTACTGGTCAGAGGACATAGCTGCTTTACGGAATGGTGGTGGTGGGGCGGTACCTCTGTGATGTCACACACTGTGACGCCCCAGGGGAGGAGCCCAGCCCCAGTCAGTGTGTGTATGTGGCACCGGGAAGGCTAGTGAGGCCTTCCACTGCACCACTATCATGTGTAACTATGCAGGTGGCGCAGTTTTATCCAACGGAGCCACGGCCAGGAGTGTGTGAGAGGAATGTCAAGGCCAGTGGGGGCAGGGCCTCGGATGGCCACTGTCAGGCTGCTGTAGCAGGAGAAAATGTTTTACTGTCTACAGCAGAATAGTAGATGCTTTCATAGGCAAATGCAGGGGGGTTTCCGGTAGAGATGAGCGGGTTCGGTTTCTCTGAATCCGAACCCGCCAGAACTTCATGTTTTTTTTCACGAGTCCGAGCGACTCGGATCTTCCCGCCTTGCTCGGTTAACCCGAGCGCGCCCGAACGTCATCATGACGCTGTCGGATTCTCGCGAGGCTCGGATTCTATCGCGAGACTCGGATTCTATATAAGGAGCCGCGCGTCGCCGCCATTTTCACACGTGCATTGAGATTGATAGGGAGAGGACGTGGCTGGCGTCCTCTCCGTTTAGACACTTGATTTACTAATTTTGGGGAGCATTAGGAGTACTCAGTAGTGTACAGTGCAGAGTTTTGCTGATAGTGACCAGTGACCACCACTTTTATTTATAATCCGTTCTCTGCCTGAAAAAAGCGATACACAGCACACAGTGACTCAGTCACATACATACCATATCTGTGTGCACTGCTCAGGCTCAGGCCAGTGTGCTGCATCATCTATATATATATTATATATCTGTCTGACTGCTCAGCTCACACAGCTTATAATTGTGGGGGAGACTGGGGAGCACTACTGCAGTGCCAGTTATAGGTTATAGCAGGAGCCAGGAGTACATAATATTATATTAAAATTAAACAGTGCACACTTTTGCTGCAGGAGTGCCACTGCCAGTGTGACTAGTGACCAGTGACCTGACCACCAGTATATAATATTAGTAGTATACTATCTCTTTATCAACCAGTCTATATTAGCAGCAGACACAGTACAGTGCGGTAGTTCACGGCTGTGGCTACCTCTGTGTCGGCACTCGGCAGCCCGTCCATAATTGTATATACCAGTGACCTAACCGTGGTTTTTTTTTCTTTCTTTATACATACATACTAGTTACGAGTATACTATCTCTTTATCAACCAGTCTATATATTAGCAGCAGACACAGTACAGTGCGGTAGTTCACGGCTGTGGCTACCTCTGTGTCGGCACTCGGCAGCCCGTCCATAATTGTATATACCAGTGACCTAACCGTGGTTTTTTTTTCTTTCTTTATACATACATACTAGTTACGAGTATACTATCTCTTTATCAACCAGTCTATATATTAGCAGCAGACACAGTACAGTGCGGTAGTTCACGGCTGTGGCTACCTCTGTGTCGGCACTCGGCAGCCCGTCCATAATTGTATATACCAGTGACCTAACCGTGGTTTTTTTTTCTTTCTTTATACATACATACTAGTTACGAGTATACTATCTCTTTATCAACCAGTCTATATATTAGCAGCAGACACAGTACAGTGCGGTAGTTCACGGCTGTGGCTACCTCTGTGTCGGCACTCCGCAGCCCGTCCATAATTGTATATACCAGTGACCTAACCGTGTTTTTTTTTCTTTCTTTATACATACATACTAGTTACGAGTATACTATCTCTTTATCAACCAGTCTATATATTAGCAGCAGACACAGTACAGTGCGGTAGTTCACGGCTGTGGCTACCTCTGTGTCGGCACTCGGCAGCCCGTCCATAATTGTATATACCAGTGACCTAACCGTGGTTTTTTTTTCTTTCTTTATACATACATACTAGTTACGAGTATACTATCTCTTTATCAACCAGTCTATATATTAGCAGCAGACACAGTACAGTGCGGTAGTTCACGGCTGTGGCTACCTCTGTGTCGGCACTCGGCAGCCCGTCCATAATTGTATATACCAGTGACCTAACCGTGGTTTTTTTTTCTTTCTTTATACATACATACTAGTTACGAGTATACTATCTCTTTATCAACCAGTCTATATATTAGCAGCAGACACAGTACAGTGCGGTAGTTCACGGCTGTGGCTACCTCTGTGTCGGCACTCGGCAGCCCGTCCATAATTGTATATACCAGTGACCTAACCGTGGTTTTTTTTCTTTCTTTATACATACATACTAGTTACGAGTATACTATCTCTTTATCAACCAGTCTATATATTAGCAGCAGACACAGTACAGTGCGGTAGTTCACGGCTGTGGCTACCTCTGTGTCGGCACTCGGCAGCCCGTCCATAATTGTATATACCAGTGACCTAACCGTGTTTTTTTTTCTTTCTTTATACATACATACTAGTTACGAGTATACTATCTCTTTATCAACCAGTCTATATATTAGCAGCAGACACAGTACAGTGCGGTAGTTCACGGCTGTGGCTACCTCTGTGTCGGCACTCGGCAGCCCGTCCATAATTGTATATACCAGTGACCTAACCGTGGTTTTTTTTTCTTTCTTTATACATACATACTAGTTACGAGTATACTATCTCTTTATCAACCAGTCTATATATTAGCAGCAGACACAGTACAGTGCGGTAGTTCACGGCTGTGGCTACCTCTGTGTCGGCACTCGGCAGCCCGTCCATAATTGTATACTAGTATCCAATCCATCCATCTCCATTGTTTACCTGAGGTGCCTTTTAGTTGTGCCTATTAAAATATGGAGAACAAAAATGTTGAGGTTCCAAAATTAGGGAAAGATCAAGATCCACTTCCACCTCGTGCTGAAGCTGCTGCCACTAGTCATGGCCGAGACGATGAAATGCCAGCAACGTCGTCTGCCAAGGCCGATGCCCAATGGCATAGTACAGAGCATGTCAAAACCAAAACACCAAATATCAGTAAAAAAAGGACTCCAAAACCTAAAATAAAATTGTCGGAGGAGAAGCGTAAACTTGCCAATATGCCATTTACCACACGGAGTGGCAAGGAACGGCTGAGGCCCTGGCCTATGTTCATGGCTAGTGGTTCAGCTTCACATGAGGATGGAAGCACTCAGCCTCTCGCTAGAAAACTGAAAAGACTCAAGCTGGCAAAAGCACCGCAAAGAACTGTGCGTTCTTTGAAATCCCAAATCCACAAGGAGAATCCAATTGTGTCGGTTGCGATGCCTGACCTTCCCAACACTGGACGTGAAGAGCATGCGCCTTCCACCATTTGCACGCCCCCTGCAAGTGCTGGAAGGAGCACCCGCAGTCCAGTTCCTGATAGTCAGATTGAAGATGTCAGTGTTGAAGTACACCAGGATGAGGAGGATATGGGTGTTGCTGGCGCTGGGGAGGAAATTGACCAGGAGGATTCTGATGGTGAGGTGGTTTGTTTAAGTCAGGCACCCGGGGAGACACCTGTTGTCCGTGGGAGGAATATGGCCGTTGACATGCCAGGTGAAAATACCAAAAAAATCAGCTCTTCGGTGTGGAGGTATTTCACCAGAAATGCGGACAACAGGTGTCAAGCCGTGTGTTCCCTTTGTCAAGCTGTAATAAGTAGGGGTAAGGACGTTAACCACCTCGGAACATCCTCCCTTATACGTCACCTGCAGCGCATTCATAATAAGTCAGTGACAAGTTCAAAAACTTTGGGTGACAGCGGAAGCAGTCCACTGACCAGTAAATCCCTTCCTCTTGTAACCAAGCTCACGCAAACCACCCCACCAACTCCCTCAGTGTCAATTTCCTCCTTCCCCAGGAATGCCAATAGTCCTGCAGGCCATGTCACTGGCAAGTCTGACGAGTCCTCTCCTGCCTGGGATTCCTCCGATGCATCCTTGCGTGTAACGCCTACTGCTGCTGGCGCTGCTGTTGTTGCCGCTGGGAGTCGGTCATCCCAGAGGGGAAGTCGTAAGCCCACTTGTACTACTTCCAGTAAGCAATTGACTGTTCAACAGTCCTTTGCGAGGAAGATGAAATATCACAGCAGTCATCCTACTGCAAAGCGGATAACTGAGTCCTTGACAACTATGTTGGTGTTAGACGTGCGTCCGGTATCCGCCGTTAGTTCACAGGGAACTAGACAATTTATTGAGGCAGTGTGCCCCCGTTACCAAATACCATCTAGGTTCCACTTCTCTAGGCAGGCGATACCGAGAATGTACACGGACGTCAGAAAAAGACTCACCAGTCTCCTAAAAAATGCAGTTGTACCCAATGTCCACTTAACCACGGACATGTGGACAAGTGGAGCAGGGCAGGGTCAGGACTATATGACTGTGACAGCCCACTGGGTAGATGTATGGACTCCCGCCGCAAGAACAGCAGCGGCGGCACCAGTAGCAGCATCTCGCAAACGCCAACTCTTTCCTAGGCAGGCTACGCTTTGTATCACCGCTTTCCAGAATACGCACACAGCTGAAAACCTCTTACGGCAACTGAGGAAGATCATCGCGGAATGGCTTACCCCAATTGGACTCTCCTGTGGATTTGTGGCATCGGACAACGCCAGCAATATTGTGTGTGCATTAAATATGGGCAAATTCCAGCACGTCCCATGTTTTGCACATACCTTGAATTTGGTGGTGCAGAATTTTTTTAAAAACGACAGGGGCGTGCAAGAGATGCTGTCGGTGGCCAGAAAAATTGCGGGACACTTTCGGCGTACAGGCACCACGTACAGAAGACTGGAGCACCACCAAAAACTACTGAACCTGCCCTGCCATCATCTGAAGCAAGAAGTGGTAACGAGGTGGAATTCAACCCTCTATATGCTTCAGAGGTTGGAGGAGCAGCAAAAGGCCATTCAAGCCTATACAATTGAGCACGATATAGGAGATGGAATGCACCTGTCTCAAGTGCAGTGGAGAATGATTTCAACGTTGTGCAAGGTTCTGATGCCCTTTGAACTTGCCACACGTGAAGTCAGTTCAGACACTGCCAGCCTGAGTCAGGTCATTCCCCTCATCAGGCTTTTGCAGAAGAAGCTGGAGGCATTGAAGAAGGAGCTAAAAGGGAGCGATTCCGCTAGGCATGTGGGACTTGTGGATGCAGCCCTTAATTCGCTTAACAAGGATTCACGGGTGGTCAATCTGTTGAAATCAGAGCACTACATTTTGGCCACCGTGCTCGATCCTAGATTTAAAGCCTACCTTGGATCTCTCTTTCCGGCAGACACAGGTCTGCTGGGGTTGAAAGACCTGCTGGTGACAAAATTGTCAAGTCAAGCGGAACGCGACCTGTCAACATCTCCTCCTTCACATTCTCCCGCAACTGGGGGTGCGAGGAAAAGGCTCAGAATTCCGAGCCCACCCGCTGGCGGTGATGCAGGGCAGTCTGGAGCGACTGCTGATGCTGACATCTGGTCCGGACTGAAGGACCTGACAACGATTACGGACATGTCGTCTACTGTCACTGCATATGATTCTCTCAACATTGATAGAATGGTGGAGGATTATATGAGTGACCGCATCCAAGTAGGCACGTCACACAGTCCGTACTTATACTGGCAGGAAAAAGAGGCAATTTGGAGGCCCTTGCACAAACTGGCTTTATTCTACCTAAGTTGCCCTCCCACAAGTGTGTACTCCGAAAGAGTGTTTAGTGCCGCCGCTCACCTTGTCAGCAATCGGCGTACGAGGTTACATCCAGAAAATGTGGAGAAGATGATGTTCATTAAAATGAATTATAATCAATTCCTCCGCGGAGACATTGACCAGCAGCAATTGCCTCCACAAAGTACACAGGGAGCTGAGATGGTGGATTCCAGTGGGGACGAATTGATAATCTGTGAGGAGGGGGATGTACACGGTGATATATCGGAGGGTGAAGATGAGGTGGACATCTTGCCTCTGTAGAGCCAGTTTGTGCAAGGAGAGATTAATTGCTTCTTTTTTGGGGGGGGTCCAAACCAACCCGTCATATCAGTCACAGTCGTGTGGCAGACCCTGTCACTGAAATGATGGGTTGGTTAAAGTGTGCATGTCCTGTTTTGTTTATACAACATAAGGGTGGGTGGGAGGGCCCAAGGATAATTCCATCTTGCACCTCTTTTTTCTTTTCTTTTTCTTTGCATCATGTGCTGATTGGGGAGGGTTTTTTGGAAGGGACATCCTGCGTGACACTGCAGTGCCACTCCTAGATGGGCCCGGTGTTTGTGTCGGCCACTAGGGTCGCTAATCTTACTCACACAGCTACCTCATTGCGCCTCTTTTTTTCTTTGCATCATGTGCTGTTTGGGGAGGGTTTTTTGGAAGGGACATCCTGCGTGACACTGCAGTGCCACTCCTAGATGTGCCCGGTGTTTGTGTCGGCCACTAGGGTCGCTAATCTTACTCACACAGCTACCTCATTGCGCCTCTTTTTTTCTTTGCGTCGTGCTGTTTGGGGAGGGTTTTTTGGAAGGGACATCCTGCGTGACACTGCAGTGCCACTCCTAGATGGGCCCGGTGTTTGTGTCGGCCACTAGGGTCGCTAATCTTACTCACACAGTCAGCTACCTCATTGCGCCTCTTTTTTTCTTTGCGTCATGTGCTGTTTGGGGAGGGTTTTTTGGAAGGGCCATCCTGCGTGACACTGCAGTGCCACTCCTAGATGGGCCCGGTGTTTGTGTCGGCCACTAGGGTCGCTAATCTTACTCACACAGTCAGCTACCTCATTGCGCCTCTTTTTTTCTTTGCGTCATGTGCTGTTTGGGGAGGTTTTTTTGGAAGGGCCATCCTGCGTGACACTGCAGTGCCACTCCTAGATGGGCCCGGTGTTTGTGTCGGCCACTAGGGTCGCTAATCTTACTCACACAGCTACCTCATTGCGCCTCTTTTTTTCTTTGCGTCATGTGCTGTTTGGGGAGGGTTTTTTGGAAGGGACATCCTGCGTGACACTGCAGTGCCACTCCTAGATGGGCCCGGTGTTTGTGTCGGCCACTAGGGTCGCTTATCTTACTCACACAGCGACCTCGGTGCAAATTTTAGGACTAAAAATAATATTGTGAGGTGTGAGGTATTCAGAATAGACTGAAAATGAGTGTAAATTATGGTTTTTGAGGTTAATAATACTTTGGGATCAAAATGACCCCCAAATTCTATGATTTAAGCTGTTTTTTAGTGTTTTTTGAAAAAAACACCCGAATCCAAAACACACCCGAATCCGACAAAAATAATTCGGTGAGGTTTTGCCAAAACGCGTTCGAACCCAAAACACGGCCGCGGAACCGAACCCAAAACCAAAACACAAAACCCGAAAAATTTCAGGCGCTCATCTCTAGTTTCCGGGCCCCC
The DNA here is from genome assembly GCF_028390025.1 of Pseudophryne corroboree. NCBI lineage: Eukaryota > Metazoa > Chordata > Amphibia > Anura > Myobatrachidae > Pseudophryne > Pseudophryne corroboree. The sequence continues at coordinate 381,589,721 of NC_086450.1, read as the reverse complement.
TCCTCTCGGCAAGTAACTCAAATCATTACAATAGCAATGGTATTTAATACAATTACTAGATCTGCCGCCACATCATGCAGTTTAGGGGACAGAACAGAGCTGCTGCACATGCCCAGTGGTTGAGTCCTCAATCAGTGCACTGAACCAGAGAGTAGCTACCAGAAAGAAAAGACAGTAGCCTTATCATGAGGTGGGAGAATGTGTACTTAAAAAGTGCAGTACTGTTCTATTATGTTTCTGTGTTTATTTATTTATTTATTTATTTATTTATTATGGTATGTTGTAACTTTTCCTGACCACTTATCTTATCTATATTATTAAAATGTTTGATACAGCCTATACTATAAACCATCTATAGTGTTAGATATTAATACTGTATTCCATATAATATCCAGTGAATTACTAGGTTCTTCTATCGATCCTCTAGATTGCCGCAAATTAGGAACCCCCCCACTAGAAATCCTGCGTTTGCCACTGGCTTTGGGCCTATTTTGATGACAGGCCTGGAGCTGCAGCTCCATCAGGCCCATTGTTAATCCAGCTCTGCCTGCTGGCAGTCCACTAATATTTCACGTGTTAATAATTAGAGATGAGCGGGTTCGGCTCTCAGAGAACCAAACCGTACCAAACTTCACCATTCGAGTCCGGTTCCGAGCCGGGCTCGTGTTTTCCCGCCTGACTTGGAAACCTGAACGAGGCAAAACGTCATCATCCCGCTGTCGGATTCTTGCGGGATTTGGATTCCATATAAAGAGCCGTGTGTCGCGGTCATTTTCACTCCAGTCTCGGAGAGTGTAGTGAGAGGACGTGTCTCCGTCCTCAATGTCTGTGTGGGGCAGGAAAGTGGGGTGGCGAGTCTTGTGCTGTGCTGTGCTGCTCAGTTCTGTCCAGTGTAGTCAGTGTATTGTGCTGCATCAGTCCAGCCAGTCACAGTGTTGGTGTCCTCTGCTGCTATATGTCCCCAGTGCTGCTGGCTGCTGTATAAGTCCCTTGCATTTTTGCTGTGTTGTCTTGCATCAGACTAGGGGTAGTGTCCTGTGCAGCATCACTCCAGTGACCAGTCACAGTGGTGGTGTCCTCTGCTGCCATATATCCAGTGTAGCTGTATAAGTCCCTTTTAGTGGTGCTGTGTTGTCCTGCATTAGACTAGGGGAAGTGTCTTGTGCAACATCAGTCCAGTGACCAGTCACAGTGGTGGTGTCCTCTGCTGCCATATATCCAGTGTAGCTGTATAAGTCCCTTACAGTGTTGCTGTGTTGTGCTGCATCAGACCAGTGGTAGTGTCCTGGCCATCAGTCATTCCAGTGACCAGGCAGTCACAGTGGTATACGCTGCTGCTATATGTCCACTGCTGCCAAACAACAACAACAACAACAACAACAACAACAACAACAACAACAACAACAACAACAACAACAACAACAACAACAACAACAACAACAACAACAACAACAACAACAACAACAACAACAACAACAACCTCATAGTGTTGTTGTGTTGTGCTGCATCAGACCAGTGGTAGTGTCCTGGCCATCAGCCATCAGTCATTCCTGTGCTGCATGTTGTGTTATATAACTCCAGAAACATAATGGAGAACAAAAATTTGAGGATAAAATAGGGAAAGATCAAGAACCACTTCCTCCTAGTGCTGAAGCTGCTGCCTCTAGCCATGACATAGATGATGAAATGCCATCGTCGTCTGCCAAGGCCGATGCCCAATGTGATAGTAGAGGGCATAAAAATCCAAAAAGCCAAAGTTCAGTAAAAAGACCCCAAAAAAAAGAAATTTAAATGGTCTGAGGACAAACGTAAACTTGGCAATTTACAACACGGAGTGGCAAGGAATGGCTGAGGCCCTGGCCTATGTTCATGACTAGTGGTTCAGCTTCACATGATGATGGAAGCCCTCATAACTGAGGCCTTGACACTTATGTTGGTGTTAGACGTGCGTCCGGTATCCGCCATTAGTGCAGTGGGATTTAGACAATTGATGGAGGTATTGTGTCCCCGGTACCAAATCCCATCTAGGCAGCCAATACCGAGATTTTGACATTTAATTCCAGTGATTTGGACATATAATTATTAATTAGAGTGATTTTGACAATTAATTCCAGTGATTTGGATGTATAATTACAGTGAGTTTGCAGTATAATTTCAGTGATTTGGACGTATAATTATTAATTACAGTGATTTTGCAAATTAAGTCCAGTGATTTGGATGTATAATTCCAGTGATTTTGCAGTATAATTCCAGTGATTTGGACATATATTTATTAATTACAGTGATTTTGCAAATTAATTCCAATGATTTGGACGTATAATTCCAGTGAATTTGCCAATTAATTCCAGTGATTTGGACGTATAATTATTAATTTCAGTGATCTTGCCAATTAATTCCAGTGACTTGGACGTATAATTCCAGATGGAATTGTTTGTGTCGCTTGGCTTAGTCATACAGCTACCTCATTGCACCTCTTCGACATCTTTGCATGAGGTGCTGTTTGGGGCCTAGTTTTTGAAAAGTGCTATCCTGTGTGACACTGCTGTATGAGTCCAGGGGTACTGCTGTATTAGTCCTGGGGTACTGCCGTATAAGTCCACCAATTGCAGATTTTTTAAAAAATGACTGGAGCGTGCTGGAGATGCTGTCAGTGGACCAAACAATTGCAGCCCACTCTCGACATTCAGCCACTGCGTGACACTACTAGATGGGCCAGGTGGTTGTGTCACTTAGCTTAGTCATACAGAAATCTCGGTGCACCTTTTTTGCTTCTTTGCATCATGTGCTGTTAGGGGCCTTTTTTTTAATATCTGCCCACCTGTCTGCCACTGCAGTACCACGCCTAGATGGGCCAATTGTTTGTGTCGCTTGGCTTAGTCATACAACTACCTCATTGCAATTCTTTTTCTTCTTTACATGATGTGTCGTTTGGGGCCTTTTGTTTATATCTGCCCTCCTGTCTGACACTGCAGTGTCACTCCTAGATGGGCCAGGTGTTTGTGCCACACACTTGTGTCGCTTAGCTTAGTCATACAGCTCAGTGCAACCTTTTAGCCTAAAAACAATATTGTGAGGTGTGAGGTGTTCAGAATAGAGTGGAAATGAGTGGAAATGAATGTTATTGAGGTTAATAATACAGTAGGAGCAAAATTAACCCCAAATTCTGTGATTTTAGCTTTTTTTTATGGTTTTTGTAAAAAAAATCATCCAGATCCAAAACCAAAACACGAAAGGGTGGTTTTGGCAAAACCAAGCCAAAACCAAAACACAAAAGTGGAATTAGAACCAAAACCAAAACACAAAACACGAAAAGTGCCCGCCGCACATCTCTATAATAATGCCTCTGTGCGGTACTCATATTTCCTCAGCCCTCAAAATGGCATCATGATCTTTCAGTGTATGTAGGTGAAATGTCCATTTTAAATGAAAGCAACATCCTATACTCAAAAAAATTCAGTAAGATTAACATTGCATAAGAGTATTTAGTCTTTAATGAAGAAGTCAGAATAATTATCCTACAATGAGATGCATTTCATTTAGCAGATAGTCTAATAAAAAGGCATTACAGACCTACTCTCAAAGCACAGGACAATCAGTAAATCAATTTAGTTCTAACAGGCTGGAAAATGATATAAAAGTTGTATCAAACAGTAGATACTCATATTGTCCAATTTAGACTGGTGCATTTTTTATGTAACGAATTCTAGGCAGCTAAGTCTACACAGCAGTCCTCTGGGGCTATAATCACACATCTCTCTCTCTCTTTTGCCTTCACAGGAATAGTGCCCAGGTTCAAAGGTACTTTTAAAATGTTGTGGATTTAGGGGGTAATTCAGAGTTGATCGCAGCAGCAAATTTGTTAGCAATTGAGCGCAATTGAGCACAACAATTGCACTGCAGGGGGGCAGATATAACATGTGCAGATAGAGTAGATTTGGGTGGGGTGTGTTTAAACTGAAATCTAAATTGCAGTATAAAAATAAAGTAGCCAGTATTTACCCTGCACAGAAACAAAATAACCCACCTAAATCTAACTTTCTCTGCAAATGTTATATCTGCCCCATCTGCAGTGCACATAGGCCCTAATTCCGAGTTGATCGCTCGCTAGCTGCTTTTAGCAGCATTGCACACGCTAGGCCGCCGCCCTCTGGGAGTGTATCTTAGTTTAGCAGAATAGCGAACGAAAGATTAGCAGAACTGCTACTAAATAATTTGCTGCAGTTTCTGAGTAGCTCCAGACTTACTCCTAGACTGCGATCACCTCAGTCCGTTTAGTTCCTGGTTTGACGTCACAAACACGCCCTGCATTCGGCCAGCCACTCCTGCGTTTTTACCTGGCACGCCTGCGTTTTTTAGCACACTCCCTGAAAACGGCCAGTTTCCGCCCAGAAACACTCACTTCCTGTCAATCACACTACAATCACTCGAGCGATGAAAAAACGTCGCTCGAGCTTGTGTAAATCTACAAAGTTTTGTGTGGAAGTACTTAGCGCATGCGCGCTGCGTACCATGCAATGCGCATTTTTGCCGTTTTTTAACTTAATCGCTGCACTGCGAAAATCGGCAGCAAGCGATCAACTCGGAATGACGACCATAGGGTCTAATTCAGACCTGATCGCTCGCTAGGGTTTTTTTGCACTGCTGCGAGCAGATAGTCGCTGTCCATAGGGGAGTGTATTTTTTGCTTTGCAAGTGTGCGAACACATGTGTAGCCAAGCGGTACAAAAAAAACATTGTGCAGTTTCTGAGTTGCCCAGGACTTACTCAGTCGCTGTGATCATTTCAGACTGTTTGGGGCCGGAATTGACGTCAGGATCCCTCCCTGCAAACGCATGAACACGCCTGCGTTTTTGCAACCACTCCCTGAAAACAGTCAGTTGCCACCCACAAACGCCTTCTGCCTGTCAATCACCTTGCGATCGGCTGTGCGAATGGATTCTCCGTAAAATCCATCGCACAGCAACACCATTGCCAATGTCAATTGCAGTTTGTCCTAACAAGTAAATTTTTTAACACTGTCATGTTCGCATAAATCAAATAAAAAAAACTCTAATGGCAGACACTAGGATATATGGCAGAGGGAAAGGAGCAACAGATAAATGTAGCAGTGAAAGCAGACTGAGACATAAGCAATGCCAGCGCAACACACTCAGCAAGGTATGCAAAGGAGGTAGGTGCCGGGCTGGAGAGGTGCTCTGCTACCCTGCTGCTGTCCAGTCCACTGTTGCTGCCGCTGCGCCTGTCAGACTGTATAAACTGCAGCGGCACCAGCAGCATGAATTGTGAAGACGGGCTCTTCAGTCTCCAGTCCCCCCCCCCCTCCTTCTCTGCTCCTCCCCACTACACATGTCAAGGTGTTGCACTTGTCAAGGCAGTTGAAGATCTCTGCAGCCTTTTCAGAGGGGAGCCAGACAGCTGCTGAGCACTAGGACCCAGTTCCAGAGTTCCTACTTCATCTTCTGCGCATGCGTCAAACAGCAGGAAACCCCAGCCAGCCTGGCACACACTTAAACAACAAAGGACAGCACCCTGCACAGTCAGGAAAACAGCAGTGGTGGCCAGCCAGGTCAGTGGATAATGGGGTGAGAGGGGGTGGGGTGAAAAGTAGAGATGAGCGCCTGAAATTTTTCGGGTTTTGTGTTTTGGTTTTGGGTTCGGTTCCGCGGCCGTGTTTTGGGTTCGAACGCGTTTTGGCAAAACCTCACCGAATTTTTTTTGTCGGATTCGGGTGTGTTTTGGATTCGGGTGTTTTTTTCCAAAAACACTAAAAAACAGCTTAAATCATAGAATTTGGGGGTCATTTTGATCCCAAAGTATTATTAACCTCAAAAACCATAATTTACACTCATTTTCAGTCTATTCTGAATACCTCACACCTCACAATATTATTTTTAGTCCTAAAATTTGCACCGAGGTCGCTGTGTGAGTAAGATAAGCGACCCTAGTGGCCGACACAAACACCGGGCCCATCTAGGAGTGGCACTGCAGTGTCACGCAGGATGTCCCTTCCAAAAAACCCTCCCCAAACAGCACATGACGCAAAGAAAAAAAGAGGCGCAATGAGGTAGCTGTGTGAGTAAGATTAGCGACCCTAGTGGCCGACACAAACACCGGGCCCATCTAGGAGTGGCACTGCAGTGTCACGCAGGATGTCCCTTCCAAAAAACCCTCCCCAAACAGCACATGACGCAAAGAAAAAAAGAGGCGCAATGAGGTAGCTGTGTGAGTAAGATTAGCGACCCTAGTGGCCGACACAAACACCGGGCCCATCTAGGAGTGGCATTGCAGTGTCACGCAGGATGGCCCTTCCAAAAAACCCTCCCCAAACAGCACATGACGCAAAGAAAAAAAGAGGCGCAATGAGGTAGCTGACTGTGTGAGTAAGATTAGCGACCCTAGTGGCCGACACAAACACCGGGCCCATCTAGGAGTGGCACTGCAGTGTCACGCAGGATGTCCCTTCCAAAAAACCCTCCCCAAACAGCACATGACGCAAAGAAAAAAAGAGGCGCAATGAGGTAGCTGTGTGAGTAAGATTAGCGACCCTAGTGGCCGACACAAACACCGGGCCCATCTAGGAGTGGCACTGCAGTGTCACGCAGGATGGCCCTTCCAAAAAACCCTCCCCAAACAGCACATGACGCAAAGAAAAAAAGAGGCGCAATGAGGTAGCTGTGTGAGTAAGATTAGCGACCCTAGTGGCCGACACAAACACCGGGCACATCTAGGAGTGGCACTGCAGTGTCACGCAGGATGTCCCTTCCAAAAAACCCTCCCCAAACAGCACATGACGCAAAGAAAAAAAGAGGCGCAGGGAGGTAGCTGACTGTGTGAGTAAGATTAGCGACCCTAGTGGCCGACACAAACACCGGGCCCATCTAGGAGTGGCACTGCAGTGTCACGCAGGATGTCCCTTCCAAAAAACCCTCCCCAAACAGCACATGACGCAAAGAAAAAAAGAGGCGCAATGAGGTAGCTGACTGTGTGAGTAAGATTAGCGACCCTAGTGGCCGACACAAACACCGGGCCCATCTAGGAGTGGCACTGCAGTGTCACGCAGGATGTCCCTTCCAAAAAACCCTCCCCAAACAGCACATGACGCAAAGAAAAAAAGAGGCGCAATGAGGTAGCTGACTGTGTGAGTAAGATTAGCGACCCTAGTGGCCGACACAAACACCGGGCCCATCTAGGAGTGGCACTGCAGTGTCACGCAGGATGTCCCTTCCAAAAAACCCTCCCCAATCAGCACATGATGCAAAGAAAAAGAAAAGAAAAAAGAGGTGCAAGATGGAATTGTCCTTGGGCCCTCCCACCCACCCTTATGTTGTATAAACAAAACAGGACATGCACACTTTAACCAACCCATCATTTCAGTGACAGGGTCTGCCACACGACTGTGACTGATATGACGGGTTGGTTTGGACCCCCCCCAAAAAAGAAGCAATTAATCTCTCCTTGCACAAACTGGCTCTACAGAGGCAAGATGTCCACCTCATCTTCACCCTCCGATATATCACCGTGTACATCCCCCTCCTCACAGATTATCAATTCGTCCCCACTGGAATCCACCATCTCAGCTCCCTGTGTACTTTGTGGAGGCAATTGCTGCTGGTCAATGTCTCCGCGGAGGAATTGATTATAATTCATTTTAATGAACATCATCTTCTCCACATTTTCTGGATGTAACCTCGTACGCCGATTGCTGACAAGGTGAGCGGCGGCACTAAACACTCTTTCGGAGTACACACTTGTGGGAGGGCAACTTAGGTAGAATAAAGCCAGTTTGTGCAAGGGCCTCCAAATTGCCTCTTTTTCCTGCCAGTATAAGTACGGACTGTGTGACGTGCCTACTTGGATGCGGTCACTCATATAATCCTCCACCATTCTATCAATGTTGAGAGAATCATATGCAGTGACAGTAGACGACATGTCCGTAATCGTTGTCAGGTCCTTCAGTCCGGACCAGATGTCAGCATCAGCAGTCGCTCCAGACTGCCCTGCATCACCGCCAGCGGGTGGGCTCGGAATTCTGAGCCTTTTCCTCGCACCCCCAGTTGCGGGAGAATGTGAAGGAGGAGATGTTGACAGGTCGCGTTCCGCTTGACTTGACAATTTTGTCACCAGCAGGTCTTTCAACCCCAGCAGACCTGTGTCTGCCGGAAAGAGAGATCCAAGGTAGGCTTTAAATCTAGGATCGAGCACGGTGGCCAAAATGTAGTGCTCTGATTTCAACAGATTGACCACCCGTGAATCCTTGTTAAGCGAATTAAGGGCTGCATCCACAAGTCCCACATGCCTAGCGGAATCGCTCCCTTTTAGCTCCTTCTTCAATGCCTCCAGCTTCTTCTGCAAAAGCCTGATGAGGGGAATGACCTGACTCAGGCTGGCAGTGTCTGAACTGACTTCACGTGTGGCAAGTTCAAAGGGCATCAGAACCTTGCACAACATTGAAATCATTCTCCACTGCACTTGAGACAGGTGCATTCCACCTACTATATCGTGCTCAATTGTATAGGCTTGAATGGCCTTTTGCTGCTCCTCCAACCTCTGAAGCATATAGAGGGTTGAATTCCACCTCGTTACCACTTCTTGCTTCAGATGATGGCAGGGCAGGTTCAGTAGTTTTTGGTGGTGCTCCAGTCTTCTGTACGTGGTGCCTGTACGCCGAAAGTGTCCCGCAATTTTTCTGGCCACCGACAGCATCTCTTGCACGCCCCTGTCGTTTTTTAAAAAATTCTGCACCACCAAATTCAAGGTATGTGCAAAACATGGGACGTGCTGGAATTTGCCCATATTTAATGCACACACAATATTGCTGGCGTTGTCCGATGCCACAAATCCACAGGAGAGTCCAATTGGGGTAAGCCATTCCGCGATGATCTTCCTCAGTTGCCGTAAGAGGTTTTCAGCTGTGTGCGTATTCTGGAAAGCGGTGATACAAAGCGTAGCCTGCCTAGGAAAGAGTTGGCGTTTGCGAGATGCTGCTACTGGTGCCGCCGCTGCTGTTCTTGCGGCGGGAGTCCATACATCTACCCAGTGGGCTGTCACAGTCATATAGTCCTGACCCTGCCCTGCTCCACTTGTCCACATGTCCGTGGTTAAGTGGACATTGGGTACAACTGCATTTTTTAGGAGACTGGTGAGTCTTTTTCTGACGTCCGTGTACATTCTCGGTATCGCCTGCCTAGAGAAGTGGAACCTAGATGGTATTTGGTAACGGGGGCACACTGCCTCAATAAATTGTCTAGTTCCCTGTGAACTAACGGCGGATACCGGACGCACGTCTAACACCAACATAGTTGTCAAGGACTCAGTTATCCGCTTTGCAGTAGGATGACTGCTGTGATATTTCATCTTCCTCGCAAAGGACTGTTGAACAGTCAATTGCTTACTGGAAGTAGTACAAGTGGGCTTACGACTTCCCCTCTGGGATGACCATCGACTCCCAGCGGCAACAACAGCAGCGCCAGCAGCAGTAGGCGTTACACGCAAGGATGCATCGGAGGAATCCCAGGCAGGAGAGGACTCGTCAGAATTGCCAGTGACATGGCCTGCAGGACTATTGGCATTCCTGGGGAAGGAGGAAATTGACACTGAGGGAGTTGGTGGGGTGGTTTGCGTGAGCTTGGTTACAAGAGGAAGGGATTTACTGGTCAGTGGACTGCTTCCGCTGTCACCCAAAGTTTTTGAACTTGTCACTGACTTATTATGAATGCGCTGCAGGTGACGTATAAGGGAGGATGTTCCGAGGTGGTTAACGTCCTTACCCCTACTTATTACAGCTTGACAAAGGGAACACACGGCTTGACACCTGTTGTCCGCATTTCTGGTGAAATACCTCCACACCGAAGAGCTGATTTTTTTGGTATTTTCACCTGGCATGTCAACGGCCATATTCCTCCCACGGACAACAGGTGTCTCCCCGGGTGCCTGACTTAAACAAACCACCTCACCATCAGAATCCTCCTGGTCAATTTCCTCCCCAGCGCCAGCAACACCCATATCCTCCTCATCCTGGTGTACTTCAACACTGACATCTTCAATCTGACTATCAGGAACTGGACTGCGGGTGCTCCTTCCAGCACTTGCAGGGGGCGTGCAAATGGTGGAAGGCGCATGCTCTTCACGTCCAGTGTTGGGAAGGTCAGGCATCGCAACCGACACAATTGGACTCTCCTTGTGGATTTGGGATTTCAAAGAACGCACAGTTCTTTGCGGTGCTTTTGCCAGCTTGAGTCTTTTCAGTTTTCTAGCGAGAGGCTGAGTGCTTCCATCCTCATGTGAAGCTGAACCACTAGCCATGAACATAGGCCAGGGCCTCAGCCGTTCCTTGCCACTCCGTGTGGTAAATGGCATATTGGCAAGTTTACGCTTCTCCTCCGACAATTTTATTTTAGGTTTTGGAGTCCTTTTTTTACTGATATTTGGTGTTTTGGTTTTGACATGCTCTGTACTATGCCATTGGGCATCGGCCTTGGCAGACGACGTTGCTGGCATTTCATCGTCTCGGCCATGACTAGTGGCAGCAGCTTCAGCACGAGGTGGAAGTGGATCTTGATCTTTCCCTAATTTTGGAACCTCAACATTTTTGTTCTCCATATTTTAATAGGCACAACTAAAAGGCACCTCAGGTAAACAATGGAGATGGATGGATTGGATACTAGTATACAATTATGGACGGGCTGCCGAGTGCCGACACAGAGGTAGCCACAGCCGTGAACTACCGCACTGTACTGTGTCTGCTGCTAATATATAGACTGGTTGATAAAGAGATAGTATACTCGTAACTAGTATGTATGTATAAAGAAAGAAAAAAAACCACGGTTAGGTGGTATATACAATTATGGACGGGCTGCCGAGTGCCGACACAGAGGTAGCCACAGCCGTGAACTACCGCACTGTACTGTGTCTGCTGCTAATATATAGACTGGTTGATAAAGAGATAGTATACTCGTAACTAGTATGTATGTATAAAGAAAGAAAAAAAAACCACGGTTAGGTCACTGGTATATACAATTATGGACGGGCTGCCGAGTGCCGACACAGAGGTAGCCACAGCCGTGAACTACTGTACTGTGTCTGCTGCTAATATATAGACTGGTTGATAAAGAGATAGTATACTCGTAACTAGTATGTATGTATAAAGAAAGAAAAAAAAACCACGGTTAGGTGGTATATACAATTATGGACGGGCTGCCGAGTGCCGACACAGAGGTAGCCACAGCCGTGAACTACCGCACTGTACTGTGTCTGCTGCTAATATATAGACTGGTTGATAAAGAGATAGTATACTCGTAACTAGTATGTATGTATAAAGAAAGAAAAAAAAACCACGGTTAGGTGGTATATACAATTATGGACGGGCTGCCGAGTGCCGACACAGAGGTAGCCACAGCCGTGAACTACCGCACTGTACTGTGTCTGCTGCTAATATATAGACTGGTTGATAAAGAGATAGTATACTCGTAACTAGTATGTATGTATAAAGAAAGAAAAAAAAACCACGGTTAGGTGGTATATACAATTATGGACGGGCTGCCGAGTGCCGACACAGAGGTAGCCACAGCCGTGAACTACCGCACTGTACTGTGTCTGCTGCTAATATATAGACTGGTTGATAAAGAGATAGTATACTCGTAACTAGTATGTATGTATAAAGAAAGAAAAAAAACCACGGTTAGGTCACTGGTATATACAATTATGGACGGGCTGCCGAGTGCCGACACAGAGGTAGCCACAGCCGTGAACTACCGCACTGTACTGTGTCTGCTGCTAATATAGACTGGTTGATAAAGAGATAGTATACTACTAATATTATATACTGGTGGTCAGGTCACTGGTCACTAGTCACACTGGCAGTGGCACTCCTGCAGCAAAAGTGTGCACTGTTTAATTTTAATATAATATTATGTACTCCTGGCTCCTGCTATAACCTATAACTGGCACTGCAGTAGTGCTCCCCAGTCTCCCCCACAATTATAAGCTGTGTGAGCTGAGCAGTCAGACAGATATATAATATATATAGATGATGCAGCACACTGGCCTGAGCCTGAGCAGTGCACACAGATATGGTATGTGACTGACTGAGTCACTGTGTGTATCGCTTTTTTCAGGCAGAGAACGGATATATTAAATAAACTGCACTGTGTGTCTGGTGGTCACTCACTATATAATATATTATGTACTCCTGGCTCCTGCTATAACCTATAACTGGCACTGCAGTAGTGCTCCCCAGTCTCCCCCACAATTATAAGCTGTGTGAGCTGAGCAGTCAGACAGATATATATAATATTATATATAGATAATAGATGATGCAGCACACTGGCCTGAGCCTGAGCAGTGCACACAGATATGGTATGTGACTGAGTCACTGTGTGCTGTGTATTGCTTTTTTCAGGCAGAGAACGGATTATATTATGTACTCCTGGCTCCTGCTATAACCTATAACTGGCACTGCAGTAGTGCTCCCCAGTCTCCCCCACAATTATAAGCTGTGTGAGCTGAGCAGTCAGACAGATATATATAATATTATATATAGATAATAGATGATGCAGCACACTGGCCTGAGCCTGAGCAGTGCACACAGATATGGTATGTGACTGAGTCACTGTGTGCTGTGTATCGCTTTTTTCAGGCAGAGAACGGATTATATTATGTACTCCTGGCTCCTGCTATAACCTATAACTGGCACTGCAGTAGTGCTCCCCAGTCTCCCCCACAATTATAAGCTGTGTGAGCTGAGCAGTCAGACAGATATATATAATATTATATATAGATAATAGATGATGCAGCACACTGGCCTGAGCCTGAGCAGTGCACACAGATATGGTATGTGACTGAGTCACTGTGTGCTGTGTATCGCTTTTTTCAGGCAGAGAACGGATTATAAATAAAAGTGGTGGTCACTGGTCACTATCAGCAAAACTCTGCACTGTACACTACTGAGTACTCCTAATGCTCCCCAAAATTAGTAAATCAAGTGTCTCTCTAATCTATTCTAATTCTAAACGGAGAGGACGCCAGCCACGTCCTCTCCCTATCAATCTCAATGCACGTGTGAAAATGGCGGCGACGCGCGGCTCCTTATATAGAATCCGAGTCTCGCGATAGAATCCGAGCCTCGCGAGAATCCGACAGCGTCATGATGACGTTCGGGCGCGCTCGGGTTAACCGAGCAAGGCGGGAAGATCCGAGTCGCTCGGACCCGTGAAAAAAAACATGAAGTTCTGGCGGGTTCGGATTCAGAGAAACCGAACCCGCTCATCTCTAGTGAAAAGTAATATAGGGGCTGGCAGAACCAGATTAAGTGTGGAGGGGGGTCCCAAGGGAAACATGCATTGTCACCCTGTGCATGACTCACTGACCTACTGTCCTGTGTATATGTCCCACTGTCACCCTGAGTGCATGACCCACTGACACCATGCATATGCCCCTCTGTCACCCTATGTGTATGTCCCCCAATGTATGTCACCCTGTGTATGTCCCGTCACCCCGTGTTGATTACCCTCTGTCACCCCGTGTATATGTCTCTCTGTCACCTCACATATATGGACCTCTGTCACCCTGCATATATGACTCTTTGTCACCCTGTGTATGCCCCTCTGGCACCCTGTGTATGTCCCTCTGTCACCCCATTTGTATGTCACCCTGTGTATGCCCCTCTGTCACCCTGTTTATGTCCCTCTGTCACCCCATTTGTATGTCACCCTGTGTATGTCCCCTGTCACCCTGTGCATGCCCCTCTGTCACCCTGTGTATGCCCCTCTGTCACCCTGTGTAAGTCCCCCTGCCATGCCACTTGTAGTTAGACCACTCCATTTTTCTGTGCAAAAATAATTGGCCGCTCTGATTGGGTGTATTCACAATCAGAGCAGCCAGGCAGCATTCTCCACCTGCCGTCCCAAAATTCTCCAAAGGCACCAGCCTGCAAGGCAGATGCCCTCTTGTCCAGTCCACCTCTGCTCGAAAGACCTTAGAATTGTGGGGCCCTGGACATCTGCCCAGTGTGCCTATAAGCTGATAGCCCTGATTATAGGGGAAAAAGCACTCCCTAATTGCAGATGACCTTCCAACCTCTGTCTCAGTACTGACCAAAAATGTGTAGTTTTATAACTGACCTAGATGATTCTGTAATAACCTCAGTCAGTCCTTGTCCCTTTTTATGAAGTGGTAAAAAAGATTCACACGCAATGCATTTAATTCTGCCCAAAAAAAACAACACATTTGTTGTCAGTGCTTACCCTAACTACTGCAAATCTATATGTAGATAGAAAATTAAACTGAGATATTTAGTTCATATTTTTTATCAAAACATTTATGGTTGCAACGTCTTGGGTCCTCATGCTTGGAAGTCATATGCAATTATCTGTGGTTCACACAACACAGGAGCGTAAATTAAATCAAATGTACTCACCTTTCAAATATGGATGCTGACATGCAAAAAAAGTCAGGTTCAGAGGCTGTCAGCTCCACCATTACAGTCCAGGTGTTAATGATATCCGTACTTAAGCAAAGGTGACTTAATTAGGTACTTAGTCAATTTGATATTATCGTCTAGCATGGGTACCCTTAAAACCGGGAGTGTAATGGCATAGTTTGGTAACCTCTGGTCTAGTTTATAAACCAGTATGCTCAGGTTCTTTCTTAGTTCATCCCAGTAGACGTCTGTATAAATTGTAGTCCTCCTGATCCAACGTCCCTCGAAAGAAAACAATGGAACAGAAAACTTGCGTAATCTGTCTCCAATTCTTTATCTTCAAAGTATTCCCTTAGGGGTGGTTGAATTGTGCATACCGTTCTCACTAGAGATGAGCGGGTTCGGTTCCTCGGAATCCGAACCCGCCCGAACTTCAGGTTTTTTTACACGGGGCCGAGCGACTCGGATCTTCCCGCCTTGCTCGGTTAACCCGAGCGCGCCCGAACGTCATCATCCCGCTGTCGGATTCTCGCGAGGCTCGTATTCTATCGCGAGACTCGGATTCTATATAAGGAGCCGCGCGTCGCCGCCATTTTCACACGTGCATTGAGATTGATAGGGAGAGGACGTGGCTGGCGTCCTCTCCGTTTAGACTAGAGTACTAGAGAGAGACACAAATTTTGGGGAGCATATTATTAGGAGGAGTACTACTTGCTGCTGATAGTGTGACCAGTGACCACCAGTTTAATTAATCCGTTCTCTGCCTGATAAAAAACGATACACAGTGTGACACAGTCACATACCATATCTGTGCTCAGCCCAGTGTGCTGCATCATATGTAATACTGTATATCATTATCTGACTGTGCTGAGTGCTCACTGCTCACACAGCTTAATTGTGGGGGAGACTGGGGAGCAGTTATAGCAGGAGTACATTTAAGTACAGTGCACACTTTTGCTGCCAGAGTGCCACTGCCAGTGTGACTGACCAGTGACCACTGACCACCAGTATTGTGATTGTCTGCTGACCACCAGTATATTGTGATTGTCTGCCTGAAAAAGTTAAACACTCGTCGTGTGGTGTTTTTATAAACGCATTCTGCAGACAGTGTCCAGCAGGTCCGTCATTACATAATATATACCTGTCCGGCTGCAGTACTAGTGTGATATATATATATATTTTAATTTTATCTCATTATCATCCAGTCTATATTAGCAGCAGACACAGTACGGTAGTCCACGGCTGTAGCTACCTCTGTGTCGGCAGTCGCTCGTCCATCCATAATTGTATACCACCTACCCGTGGTTTTTTTTTTTCTATCTTCTTGATACTAGTAGCTTACTTTAGGAGTCTGCAGTGCTGAGTCTGACAGACAGTGTCCAGCAGGTCCGTCATTACATAATATATACCTGTCCGGCTGCAGTACTAGTGTGATATATATATATATTTTAATTTTATCTCATTATCATCCAGTCTATATTAGCAGCAGACACAGTACGGTAGTCCACGGCTGTAGCTACCTCTGTGTCGGCAGTCGCTCGTCCATCCATAATTGTATACCACCTACCCGTGGTTTTTTTTTTCTTTCTATCTTCTTGATACTAGTAGCTTACTTTAGGAGTCTGCAGTGCTGACAGACAGTGTCCAGCAGGTCCGTCATTACATAATATATACCTGTCCGGCTGCAGTACTAGTGTGATATATATATATATTTTAATTTTATCTCATTATCATCCAGTCTATATTAGCAGCAGACACAGTACGGTAGTCCACGGCTGTAGCTACCTCTGTGTCGGCAGTCGCTCGTCCATCCATAATTGTATACCACCTACCCGTGGTTTTTTTTTTTCTATCTTCTTGATACTAGTAGCTTACTTTAGGAGTCTGCAGTGCTGAGTCTGACAGACAGTGTCCAGCAGGTCCGTCATTACATAATATATACCTGTCCGGCTGCAGTACTAGTGTGATATATATATATATTTTAATTTTATCTCATTATCATCTAGTCTATATTAGCAGCAGACACAGTATGGTAGTCCACGGCTGTAGCTACCTCTGTGTCGGCAGTCGCTCGTCATCCATAAGTATACTAGTATCCATCCATCTCCATTGTTTACCTGAGGTGCCTTTTAGTTGTGCCTATTAAAATATGGAGAACAAAAATGTTGAGGTTCCAAAAATAGGGAAAGATCAAGATCGACTTCCACCTCGTGCTGAAGCTGCTGCCACTAGTCATGGCCGAGACGATGAAATGCCAGCAACGTCGTCTGCCAAGGCCGATGCCCAATGTCATAGTACAGAGCATGTAAAATCCAAAACACCAAATATCAGTAAAAAAAGGACTCAAAAATCTAAAATAAAATTGTCGGAGGAGAAGCGTAAACTTGCCAATATGCCATTTACCACACGGAGTGGCAAGGAACGGCTGAGGCCCTGGCCTATGTTCATGGCTAGTGGTTCAGCTTCACATGAGGATGGAAGCACTCAGCCTCTCGCTAGAAAAATGAAAAGACTCAAGCTGGCAAAAGCACAGCAAAGAACTGTGCGTTCTTCGAAATCCCAAATCCACAAGGAGAGTCCAATTGTGTCGGTTGCGATGCCTGACCTTCCCAACACTGGACGTGAAGAGCATGCGCCTTCCACCATTTTCACGCCCCCTGCAAGTGCTGGAAGGAGCACCCGCAGTCCAGTTCCTGATAGTCAGATTGAAGATGTCAGTGTTGAAGTACACCAGGATGAGGAGGATATGGGTGTTGCTGGCGCTGGGGAGGAAATTGACAAGGAGGATTCTGATGGTGAGGTGGTTTGTTTAAGTCAGGCACCCGGGGAGACACCTGTTGTCCGTGGGAGGAATATGGCCATTGACATGCCTGGTGAAAATACCAAAAAAATCAGCTCTTCGGTGTGGAAGTATTTCAACAGAAATGCGGACATTTGTCAAGCCGTGTGTTGCCTTTGTCAAGCTGTAATAAGTAGGGGTAAGGATGTTAACCACCTCAGAACATCCTCCCTTATACGTCACCTGCAGCGCATTCATAATAAGTCAGTGACAAGTTCAAAAACTTTGGGCGACAGCGGAAGCAGTCCACTGACCAGTAAATCCCTTCCTCTTGTAACCAAGCTCACGCAAACCACCCCACCAACTCCCTCAGTGTCAATTTCCTCCTTCCCCAGGAATGCCAATAGTCCTGCAGGCCATGTCACTGGCAATTCTGACGAGTCCTCTCCTGCCTGGGATTCCTCCGATGCATCCTTGCGTGTAACGCCTACTGCTGCTGGCGCTGCTGTTGTTGCTGCTGGGAGTCGATGGTCATCCCAGAGGGGAAGTCGGAAGACCACTTGTACTACTTCCAGTAAGCAATTGACTGTCCAACAGTCCTTTGCGAGGAAGATGAAATATCACAGCAGTCATCCTGTTGCAAAGCGGATAACTGAGGCCTTGACAACTATGTTGGTGTTAGACGTGCGTCCGGTATCCGCCGTTAGTTCACATGGAACTAGACAATTTCTTGAGGTAGTGTGCCCCCGTTACCAAATACCATCTAGGTTCCACTTCTCTAGGCAGGCGATACCGAGAATGTACACGGACGTCAGAAAAAGACTCACCAGTGTCCTAAAAAATGCAGTTGTACCCAATGTCCACTTAACCACGGACATGTGGACAAGTGGAGCAGGGCAGGGTCAGGACTATATGACTGTGACAGCCCACTGGGTAGATGTATGGACTCCCGCCGCAAGAACAGCAGCGGCGGCACCAGTAGCAGCATCTCGCAAACGCCAACTCTTTCCTAGGCAGGCTACGCTTTGTATCACCGCTTTCCAGAATACGCACACAGCTGAAAACCTCTTACGGCAACTGAGGAAGATCATCGCGGAATGGCTTACCCCAATTGGACTCTCCTGTGGATTTGTGGCATCGGACAACGCCAGCAATATTGTGTGTGCATTAAATATGGGCAAATTCCAGCACGTCCCATGTTTTACACATACCTTGAATTTGGTGGTGCAGAATTATTTAAAAAACGAGAGGGGCGTGCAAGAGATGCTGTCGGTGGCCAGAAGAATTGTGGGACACTTTCGGCGTACAGGCACCACGTACAGAAGACTGGAGCACCACCAAAAACGCCTGAACCTGCCCTGCCATCATCTGAAGCAAGAAGTGGTAACGAGGTGGAATTCAACCCTATATATGCTTCAGAGGTTGGAGGAGCAGCAAAAGGCCATTCAAGCCTATACAATTGAGCACGATATAGGAGGTGGAATGCACCTGTCTCAAGCGCAGTGGAGAATGATTTCAACGTTGTGCAAGGTTCTGCTGCCCTTTGAACTTGCCACACGTGAAGTCAGTTCAGACACTGCCAGCCTGAGTCAGGTCATTCCCCTCATCAGGCTTTTGCAGAAGAAGCTGGAGACATTGAAGGAGGAGCTAACACAGAGCGATTCCACTAGGCATGTGGGACTTGTGGATGGAGCCCTTAATTCGCTTAACAAGGATTCACGGGTGGTCAATCTGTTGAAATCAGAGCACTACATTTTGGCCACCGTGCTCGATCCTAGATTTAAAACCTACCTTGGATCTCTCTTTCCGGCACACACAAGTCTGCTGGGGTTCAAAGACCTGCTGGTGAGAAAATTGTCAAGTCAAGCGGAACGCGACCTGTCAACATCTCCTCCTTCACATTCTCCCGCAACTGGGGGTGCGAGGAAAAGGCTCAGAATTCCGAGCCCACCCGCTGGCGGTGATGCAGGGCAGTCTGGAGCGACTGCTGATGCTGACATCTGGTCCGGACTGAAGGACCTGCCAACGATTACGGATACGGACATGTCGTCTACTGGCACTGCATATGATTCTCTCCCCATTGAAAGAATGGTGGAGGATTATATGAGTGACCGCATCCAAGTAGGCACGTCAGACAGTCCGTACTTATACTGGCAGGAAAAAGAGGCAATTTGGAGGCCCTTGCACAAACTGGCTTTATTCTACCTAAGTTGCCCTCCCACAAGTGTGTACTCCGAAAGAGTGTTTAGTGCCGCCGCTCACCTTGTCAGCAATCGGCGTACGAGGTTACTTCCAGAAAATGTGGAGAAGATGATGTTCATTAAAATGAATTATAATCAATTCCTCCGTGGAGACATTGACCAGCAGCAATTGCCTCCACAAAGTACACAGGGAGCTGAGATGATGGATTCCAGTGGGGACGAATTGATAATCTGTGAGGAGGGGGATGTACACGGTGATATATCGGAGGATGATGATGAGGTGGACATCTTGCCTCTGTAGAGCCAGTTTGTGCAAGGAGAGATTAATTGCTTCTTTTT
Source organism: Pseudophryne corroboree (assembly GCF_028390025.1). NCBI lineage: Eukaryota > Metazoa > Chordata > Amphibia > Anura > Myobatrachidae > Pseudophryne > Pseudophryne corroboree. The sequence goes on along the minus strand of NC_086450.1, from coordinate 381,569,986 downwards.
TGGTGGGGGTCCAAACCAACCCGTCATTTCAGTCACAGTCGTGTGGCAGACCCTGTCACTGAAATGATGGGTTGGTTAAAATGTGCATGTCCTGTTTATACAACATAAGGGTGGGTGGGAGGGCCCAAGGACAATTCCATCTTGCACCTCTTTTTTCTTTCATTTTTCTTTGCGTCATGTGCTGTTTGGGGAGTATTTTTTTGAAGGGCCATCCTGCGTGACACTGCAGTGCCACTCCTAGATGGGCCAGGTGTTTGTGTCGGCCACTAGGGTCGCTTATCTTACTCACACAGCTACCTCATTGCGCCTCTTTTTTTCTTTGCGTCATGTGCTGTTTGGGGAGTGTTTTTTGGAAGGGCCATCCTGCGTGACACTGCAGTGCCACTCCTAGATGGGCCAGGTGTTTGTGTCGGCCACTAGGGTCGCTTAGCTTACTCACACAGCTACCTCATTGCGCCTCTTTTTTTCTTTGCGTCATGTGCTGTTTGGGGAGTGTTTTTTGGAAGGGCCATCCTGCGTGACACTGCAGTGCCACTCCTAGATGGGCCAGGTGTTTGTGTCGGCCACTAGGGTCGCTTAGCTTACTCACACAGCTACCTCATTGCGCCTCTTTTTTTCTTTGCGTCATGTGCTGTTTGGGGAGTGTTTTTTGGAAGGGCCATCCTGCGTGACACTGCAGTGCCACTCCTAGATGGGCCAGGTGTTTGTGTCGGCCACTAGGGTCGCTTAGCTTAGTCATCCAGCGACCTCGGTGCAAATTTTAGGACTAAAAATAATATTGTGAGGTGTGAGGTGTTCAGAATAGACTGAAAATGAGTGGAAATTATGGTTTTTGAGGTTAATAATACTTTGGGATCAAAATGACCCCCAAATTCTATGATTTAAGCTGTTTTTTAGTGTTTTTTTAAAAAAAAACACCCGAATCCAAAACACACCCGAATCCGACAAAAAAAAATTCGGTGAGGTTTTGCCAAAACGCGGTCGAACCCAAAACACGGCCGCGGAACCGAACCCAAAACCAAAACACAAAACCCGAAAAATTTCAAGTGCACATCTCTAGTACTCACGTCTTAGCGTATAGTTTTCCTCATATAAAGGTATCTTTATTTCTTGAGTCTTCCCACTGGAGCAAATAGTCACACGCCGTGTCTCATATCTCACGAGATCTCGTTAAATGGGGGAAGGAATCAAAGAAACAACCAGTCAGATGCACTTGTCTCCTAAATGTCTATTCCCTCTCTTATAGTCCCTTTCAGAATAGGTGTACGAATGGTACATCCATAAGTACCGGTAAACACCCATAACAATTTCTTTAATAGGTCCCAACCCAAAGACAAAAGACACAACAGCAGATGAGAGGACACTGTAAAAAAGAGGGCGTATCCTACTCACAGTGTTCTATGTGGAGATACGTCCATAGCGGTTTCTTTTAGGCTGTCTCAATTACAACGTATAGTTCCTCTCAGTCTCATTAAGTATAAAGCATACATGTGAAGGAGATAATATATCAGGAGTTGCGCTGTAATATGAGAGAAAAAGATTTTTTATTCATAAAAACACATCCACAGAATGATATAAAAACAGACTCCACCATTAGAGTCCGTCTAGGCAGATGTTAAACACACTTTAAGAGAGTAAGGATAGTAGCCGGATTACCTCACCTCCAAAAAGTGATGACCTAGAAAGTCCTCTGGTGTCTGTAGCCATCACACAAACGCATTTCGACAACAGTCTTTTTCAAGGTGTGTAATGAGGGCATAGTTGCAGGTATTTATACCTGTAAACAGGAAGTCCTCATCATAAGGCTGGATTAGTTCCATAACACCAATTACATAGTACGCAATCAAAATTACATATTTAAAAACTCCCAAACTTATACATAATATTCAAATCAAATACAGATAATAAAATCCTAATCAAAATGGATATACACGAAGAAAAGGGACATTCCCCCACTGCGGACTGATGGAGCGCACGATACATCACTTCCGGCTAGTAGGGGAAGTTGATTAATACCGCCACCGTCTGCTGTGCGCTTCACCACAGGTGGGTGTGGCGCACAGCTGATCATCTTCCGGAGCTGAGGGAGGAAGACGTCACTTCCGCCGGAAGCTGTGCGTTCCACTGCGGGGAAGTGGAACGCACAGCGGGACAATGTCCCTTTTCTTTGTGTATATCCATTTTGATTGGGATTAATCAATTAGGTTAGCAGGTCGCCGGCCATTACGGCGGCATGAGGGTACGGAGACACACAGCTTCTACTGGGGCGGCGGGGTCTCCAGACTCAGTACACAGTGCGGATGCACCGCTTCTGAGAGAGCGAACTGAGTCTAAGTACACTACGGGTGTACACAGTAACCAGACTGGCATTACAGACTTAAAAAGCTACTGACTCTATTTTAAGCACTAAAATTACCTCAGCGAGTATAAAAAAGCGGGAAGAGTATTCTCAGGTGGTCTCCCGTGTCAGTACCAGGTGGGAGACCACCTGAGAATACTCGGTTTAGTAGGATGGAGATATAGGGACACTCTGGTCTAACATTGACAGCAGATTCAATCTGTTACTATACTCTTCTCTCAGAATTATCCTGGCTGTTTATATGAACTTTTCGCACCATACAATGTTGGATAGCTAGGTTTGTTACCTTGTTTATTTCCACAGACAGTACACTCGTGCTAGTGTGTGAACATTGGCTGCGCAAAATATTCCAATCTGTCAACATATCTCCTCCTCTTAATCACTCTGGTGGCTTACATGAACACTCCCCACCATATGCCATTGGTTAGTCAGGTATATTACCCGATTTACTCCTATAACCAGCATATCTGAACTACTGGTTGCGCATAATATCCCAAACATAGGGATTCATCTGTGTAACTGATCTCCATCGCTGCTGCCGCCTGTTTCTTAGACTGATATTCATCAGTAAATAAATAAAATAACTTATTAAGTTTTTTCTGCTTTTTGTTAGGGACTACATTCTAATTACATTTATAAAAGTTATATTTTATCTTTTCTCACATATACACATTGACATACTGTATGTCTTTCTTCTAAGAGTGCACCAACAAAGAGTCTTCTTTCTTTCTCTCTGCTTTGTCTCTGATGATGAGGGGTCAGACATGGAGTAGGGGAAGGGGGACTGAGAGATGGGGGAGGCTACTCTGTCACAGGGAATAGAGGCTCTCATAGAAGCTATCAGAGAAGTTCTACATATCCCTGATAAGGTACAGAGGAGACTGAGGAATCTTATTTTAATATAAAAAAAAAAGAAATCCTCAGCCACTTTTCCTGTATCAAAGGAACTCTATACCCTGTTTAAAGAACCGTGGGTAAATCCTGATTAGAGATGTGCACCGGAAATTTTTCGGGTTTTGTGTTTTGGTTTTGGATTCGGTTCCGCGGCCGTGTTTTGGATTCGGACGCGTTTTGCCAAAACCTCCCTGAACATTTTTTGTCGGATTCGGGTGTGTTTAGGATTCTGGTGTTTTTTTTTACAAAAAACCCTCAAAAACAGCTTAAATCATAGAATTTGGGGGTCATTTTGATCCCATAGTATTATTAACCTCAATAACCATAATTTCCACTCATTTTCAATCTATTCTGAACACCTCACACCTCACAATATTATTTTTAGTCCTAAAATTTGCACCGAGGTCGCTGGATGGCTAAGCTAAGCGACAAGAGTGGCCGACACAAACACCTGGCCCATCTAGGAGTGGCACTGCAGTGTCAGGCAGGATGGCACTTCCAAAAAATTGTCCCCAAACAGCACATGATGCAAAGAAAAAAAGAGGCGCACCAAGGTTGCTGGATGGCTAAGCTAAGCGACACAAGTGGCCGACACAAACACCTGGCCCATCTAGGAGTGGCACTGCAGTGTCAGGCAGGATGGCACTTCAAAAAAATAGTCCCCAAACAGCACATGATGCAAAGAAAAATGAAAGAAAAAAGAGGTGCAAGATGGAATTGTCCTTGGGCCCTTCCACCCACCCCTATGTTGTATAAACAGGACATGCACACTTTAACGAACCCATCATTTCAGCGACAGGGTCTGCCACACGACTGTGACTGAAATGACTGGTTGGTTTGGGCCCCCACCAAAAAAGAAGCAATCAATCTCTCCTTGCACAAACTGGCTCTACAGAGGCAAGATGTCCACCTCATCATCATCCTCCGATTCCTCACCCCTTTCACTGTGTACATCCCCCTCCTCACAGATTAATTCGTCCCCACTGGAATCTACCATCTCAGATCCCTGTGTACTTTCTGGAGGCAATTGCTGCTGGTGAATGTCTCCACGGAGGAATTGATTATAATTCATTTTGATGAACATCATCTTCTCCACATTTTCTGGAAGTAACCTCGTACGCCGATTGCTGACAAGGTGAGCGGCTGCACTAAACACTCTTTCGGAGTACACACTGGAGGGAGGGCAACTTAGGTAGAATAAAGCCAGTTTGTGCAAGGGCCTCCAAATTGCCTCTTTTTCCTGCCAGTATACGTACGGACTGTCTGACGTGCCTACTTGGATGCGGTCACTCATAATCCTCCACCATTCTTTCAATGGTGAGAGAATCATATGCAGTGACAGTAGACGACATGTCAGTAATCATTGGCAGGTCCTTCAGTCCGGACCAGATGTCAGCACTCGCTCCAGACTGCTCTACATCACCGCCAGCGGGTGGGCTCGGAATTCTTAGCCTTTTCCTCGCACCCCCAGTTGCGGGAGAATGTAAAGGAGGAGCTGTTGACGGGTCACGTTCCGCTTGACTTGACAATTTTCTCACCAGCAGGTCTTTGAACCTCTGCAGACTTGTGTCTGCTGGAAAGAGAGATACAACGTAGGTTTTAAATCTAGGATCGAGCACGGTGGCCAAAATGTAGTGCTCTGATTTCAACAGATTGACCACCCGTGAATCCTGGTTAAGCGAATTAAGGGCTCCATCCACAAGTCCCACATGCCTAGCGGAATCGCTCTGTTTTTGTCTCCAGCTTCTTCTGCAAAAGCCTGATGAGGGGAATGACCTGACTCAGGCTGGCAGTGTCTGAACTGACTTCACGTGTGGCAAGTTCAAAGGGTTGCAGAACCTTGCACAACGTTGAAATCATTCTTCACTGCGCTTGAGTCAGGTGCATTCCCCCTCCTTTTCCTATATCGTGGGCAGATGTATAGGCTTGAATGGCCTTTTGCTGCTCCTCCATCCTCTGAAGCATATAGAGGGTTGAATTCCACCTCGTTACCACCTCTTGCTTCAGATGATGGCAGGGCAGGTTCAGGACTGTTTGCTGGTGTTCCAGTCTTCGTCACGCGGTGGCTGAATGCCGAAAGTGGCCCGCAATTCTTCGGGCCACCGACAGCATCTCTTGCACGCCCCTGTCGTTTTTTAAATAATTCTGCACCACCAAATTCAATGTATGTGCAAAACATGGGACGTGCTGGAATTTGCCCACATGTAATGCACGCACAATATTGCTGGCGTTGTCCAATGTCTCAAATCCCCAGGAGAGTCCAATTGGGGTAAGCCATTCTGCGATGATGTTCCTCAGTTTCTGTAAGAGGTTGTCAGCTGTGTGCCTCTTATTGAAAGCGGTGATACAAAGCGTAGCCTGCCAAGGAACGAGTTGGCGTTTGCGAGATGCTGCTACTGGTGCCGCCGCTGCTGTTCTTGCTGCGGGAGGCAATACATCTACCAAGTGGGCTGTCACAGTCATATAGTCCTGAGTCTGCCCTGCTCCACTTGTCCACATGTCCGTGGTTAAGTGGACATTAGGTACAACTGCATTTTTTAGGACACTGGTGACTCTTTTTCTGACGTCTGTGTACATTTTCAGTATTGCCTGCCTAGAGAAATGGAACCTAGATGGGATTTGGTACCGGGGACACAGTACCTCAATCAAGTCTCTAGTTGCCTGTGAATTAACGGTGGATACCGGACACACGTTTCTCACCACCCAGGCTGACAAGACCTGAGTTATCCGCTTTGCAGCAGGATGACTGCTGTAATATTTCATCTTCTTCGCAAGGACTGTTGGACAGTCAATTGCTTACTGGAAGTAGTACAAGTGGTCTTCCGACTTCCCCTCTGGGATGACGATCGACTCCCAGCAGCAACAACAGCAGCGCCAGCAGCAGTAGGCGTTACACTCAAGGATGCATCGGAGGAATCCCAGGCAGGAGAGGACTCGTCATACTTGCCAGTGACATAGCCTGCAGGACTATTGGCTTTCCTGTGTAAGGTGGAACACTGAGGGAGTTGGTGGTGTGGTTTGCAGGAGCTTGGTTACAAGAGGTTACAAGAGGAAGGGATTTAGTGGTCAGTGGACTGCTTCCGCTGTAATCCAAAGTTTTTGAACTTGTCACTGACTTATGATGAATGCGGTCCAGGTGACGTATAAGGGAGGATGTTCCTAGGTGGTTAACGTCCTTACCCCTACTTACTACAGCTTGACAAAGGCAACATATGGCTTGACACCTGTTGTCCGCATTTGTGTTGAAATAATTCCACACCGAAGAGGTGATTTTTTTTTGTATTTTGACCAGGCATGTCAATGGCCATATTCGTCCCACGGACAACAGGTGTTTCCCCGGGTGCCTGACTTAAACAAACCACCTCACCATCAGAATCCTCCTTGTCAATTTCCTCCCCAGCACCAGCAACACCCATATCCTCATCCTGGTGTACTTCAACAGTGACATCTTCAATTTGACTATCAGGAACTGGACTGCGGGTGCTCCTTCCAGCACTTGCAGGGGGCGTGCAAATGGTGGAAGGCGCAAGCTCTTCCCGTCCAGTGTTGGGAAGGTCAGGCATCGCAACCGACACAATTGGACTCTCCTTGGGGATTTGTGATTTAGAAGAACGCACAGTTCTTTGCTGTGCTTTTGCCAGCTTAAGTCTTTTCATTTTTCTAGCGAGAGGATGAGTGCTTCCATCCTCATGTGAATCTGAACCACTAGCCATGAACATAGGCCAGGGCCTCAGCCGTTCCTTGCCACTCCGTGTCGTAAATGGCATATTGGCAAGTTTACGCTTCTCATCAGACGCTTTCAATTTTGATTTTTGGGTCATTTTACTAAACTTTTGTTTTTTGGATTTTACATGCTCTCTACTATGACATTGGGCATCGGCCTTGGCAGACGACGTTGATGGCATTTCATCGTCTCGGCCATGACTAGTGGCAGCAGCTTCAGCACGAGGTGGAAGTGGATCTTGATCTTTCCCTATTTTAACCTCCACATTTTTGTTCTCCATTTTTTAATGTGTGGAATTATATGCCAGTAACAATAGCAATGGCCTACTACTATATATACTGCGCACAAATGAAATGCACCACAGGTATGGATGGATAGTATACTTGACGACACAGAGGTAGGTAGAGCAGTGGCCTTCCGTACCGTACTGCTATATATACTGGTGGTCACTGTCAGCAAACTGCAAAACTAAAATGCACCACAGGTATAGAATCTAGATGGATAGTATACTTGACGACACAGAGGTAGGTAGAGCAGTGGCCTTCCGTACCGTACTGCTATATATACTGGTGGTCACTGTCAGCAAAACTCTGCACTGTACTCCTCCTATATAATACTGCTGGTCCCCAGTCCCCACAATAAAGCAGTGTGAGCACAGATATATGCAGCACACTGAGCACAGATATGGAGTGTTTTTCAGGCAGACAACGTATACTGGTGGTCACTGGTCAGCAAAACTCTGCACTGTACTCCTCCTATATAATACTGCTGGTCCCCAGTCCCCACAATAAAGCAGTGTGAGCACAGATATATGCAGCACACTGAGCACAGATATGGAGTGTTTTTCAGGCAGACAACGTATACTGGTGGTCACTGTCAGCAAAACTCTGCACTGTACTCCTCCTATATAATATACTGGTGTTCCCCAGTCCCCACAATAAAGCAGTGTGAGCACAGATATATGCAGCACACTGAGCACAGATATGGAGTGTTTTTCAGGCAGACAACGTATACTGATGGTCACTGTCAGCAAAACTCTGCACTGTACTCCTCCTATATAATACAGCTGCTCCCCAGTCCCCACAATTGAGCAGTGTGAGCACAGATATATGCAGCACACTGAGCACAGATATGGAGTGTTTTTCAGGCAGACAACGTATACTGGTGGTCACTGTCAGCAAAACTCTGCACTGTACTCCTCCTATATAATACAGCTGCTCCCCAGTCCCCACAATTAAGCAATAAGCACAAATATTTGCATCAACATTAATAAACGGAAAGGACGCCAGCCACGTCCTCTCCCTAACATTTCCAATGCACGAGTGAAAATGGCGGCGACGCGCGGCTGCTAATATAGAATCCGAATCTCGCGAGAATCCGACAGCGGGATGATGACGTTCGGGCGCGCTCGGGTTAACCGAGCCATACGGGAGAATCCGAGTATGCCTCGGACCCGTGTAAAATGGGTGAAGTTCGGGGGGGTTCGGTTTCCGAGGAACCGAACCCGCTCATCACTAATCCTGATAGGAAATTTCAAATCCCTAAAAGGTTTATATCATCTTTTTTCCCTTTCCTCCTGAGGATAGGAAAAAATGTGAAAATCCACTGATAGTGGATGCATCAGTATCTATGCTGTCACGGAAAATTGTATTGCCCGACCCAGGTGCAGCTTCTCTAAAAGACACGGCTGATTGCAGAATTGAGAATACATTCAAATCTTTGTATACAGCTGCTGGGGTGGCCAAGAGACCCACTATAGCATGTGGTTGGATTACTACGGCCATTGCCAAATGGTCGGGTAAGCTAATTGAGGGGTTAGGTACCTTGCTTCAGCGGGAGATTATTTTACTCCTGCAACATACACAGGACTCTGCGAATTTTATGGTGGAAGCCATAAAAGAAATAGGATTGCTTAATGCATGCACCACTGCTATGGCAGTGTCAGCACGCAGAGGCTTATGGCTACGCCAGTGGACTGCTGACGTGGACTCCAGGAAAGATGTGGAAGGCTTACCCTTCACAGGAGAGGCCTTATTTGGAGAGGAACTAGACAAATGGATCTCCAAAGCTACTGCGGGTAAGTCCACGTATCTTCCTTCTGCAGCTCCCCCAGCCAGGAAGGCCTACTCAGGACCTAATCTACAGTCCTTTCGGACCTGCCAAGTTTAAGGGCAAAACCAGAGGTTCTTCTACAGTCACCATAGGTGCTAGAGGTAAACCACAAAAACCAGCAACTGCCGGTTCACAGGAGCAGAGCTCAAGCTCTGCTTCCTCAAAGCCTTCAGCATGATGGTGGGCCGCGATGCCTGGAGGACTGGCAGGTGGAAGCCTGACTAAAAAATTTCAGTCAAATCTGGACAACATCATGCCAGGATCCCTGGGTCATAGATCTTATTTCCCAGGGCTACAGACTGGAGTTTCAGGAGCTCCCACCTCAGAGATTCTTCAAATCAGTCTTACCAGTTTCACAGGCAGCAAATATAACCTTACAGGACGCCATTCAAAAACTGGTACAGACTCAGGTCATTGTTCCAGTTCCACCTCATCTGCAAAACAAGGGATATTATTCCAACTTGTTTGTAGTACCGAAACCGGACGGTTCGGTAAAACCAATTTTGAACCTCAAGTCGTTGTTCCCGTACTTACGAGTGTTTAAATTCAAGATGGAGTCTCTGAGAGCGGTGATCTCAGGTTTGGAGGATGGAGAATTCCTAGTGTCTCTAGATATCAAGGATGCACAACTTCACATTCTGATCTGGCCGCTTCATCAGGTTTATCTATGGTTTGCACTGCAGGACTGCCACTACCAGTTCCAGGCCCTGCCATTTGGTCTCTCCACGGCACCAAGAGTGTTCACCAAGGTGATGGCAGAGATGATATTTCTACTCCACAAACAGGGAGTGAACATAATTCCATAAATGGATGATCTTCTGATAAAGGCACTGTCCAGGGAACAGTTGTTGGACACCATTGGCCTCTCAACCAAACTACTCCTGGATCACGAGTGGATTCTGAACTTATCAAAATCTCACCTGGAACCGACACAGAGGCTCTCCTACCTGGGAATGATTCTGCACACATAGTCCCAGAGAGTGTTCCTACCCTTGGAGAAGGCTATGGAAATCCAGTCGATGGTTTGGGCTGTCCTGAAGCCAACCCAGATCTCGGTGCATCTGTGCATTCGCCTTCTGGGGAAAATGGTGGCCTCTTACAAGGTGCTTCAGTATGGAAGGTTTCATGCGAGGCCCTTCCAGCTGGATCTGTTGGACAAATGGTCCGGATCGCATCTTCACATGCACCAGAGGATCTGTCTGCCGCCAAAAGCCAGAATCGCCCTTCTGTGGTGGCTACAGTCTTCTCACCTTGTTGAGGGTCGGAGGTTCAGGATTCAGAAGTGGATTCTGCTAACCACAGACGCAAGCCTCAGAGGTTGGGGAGCAGTCACCCAGGGGGTGCAGTTTCAAGGAAGATGGTCAAATCGGAAAGTCATCCTTCCAATAAACATCTTGGAACTCAGGCCAATCTACAACGCCCTTCTGCAGGCCTCATCTCTACTTTGGAATCAGGCCATTCAGGTCCAGTCGAACAATGTAATGGCTGTAACGTACTTAAACCGACAGGGCAAACCAAAAACCAGAGCAGCAATGTCAGAGGTGTCAAGAACTCTCCTTTGGGTGGAAAAATACGCCGTAGCGTTGTCGGCGGTCTTCATTCCGGTAGTAGACAGCTGGGAAGCAGACTTCATCAGCAGACATGACCTGCACATGGGGGAGTGGGGCCTCCCCCCGGAGGTGTTCCGGTGGTTGACACGTCGGTGGGGATATTCACAGATGGACATGATGGCCTCTCGACTTAACAAGAAGCTCAAGCGGTATTATTCCAGGTCGAGAGACCCAAAAGCAGTGGCGGTAGACACTCTGATGGCTCCATGAGTCTACCAACTAGTGTACGTGTTTCCTCCACTTCCTCTGATCCCAAGAATTCAAAAAAGAATAAAAAGGGAAAAGGTTCAAGCAATCCTCATTGCTCCGGACTGGCCTCGAAGGGCCTGGCAAGCTGATCTTCTCGAGATGCTGATAGAAGATCCGTTGCCTCTACCTCTTCGCGAGGATTTTTTGCAACAGGGCCCGTTCGTCTATCAAGACTTACCGAGTATGGTAGGAGGGGCATAGAGGGAGGAGCCAGCGCACACTATCAAATTCTTAAAGTGCCCAAGGCTCCTAGTGGACCCGTCTATGGGGGTCATGCCGAACCTTTCGTACGCAGCGGTTCTTCGCTGCAATGTGAATGGGTCAGAACTACGGCTGCGCGGCAGCCACATTGCGCATGCGTCGTTGCCTAACGACGGCCGTCGCCGGGCAACGACGCCAGGACCGATGAAAGCGATCTCAGGCGCGATCGCAAGAAGATTGACAGTGGGAAGAAGGATCGGGGCGTCTACACACCATTTCCCGGGCGTGGTAAGGTGAACGCAGGCATGTCCAGGCGTTTGGAGGGCGGATGTCTGACGTCTCAGCTGGGACCTTCATCGCTGGATCCGTCGCACTGGGTAAGTAGCTGTAGGGCTAGTCTTGTTTTGCTTGAAACTTTTTTTTAGCATAGCAGGGCTGCACAAGCGATCGCAGTCCTGCTATGCTAAAATACACTCCCCCATAGGCGGCGTCAAGTTGATCACACGAGCAGCAAAAAGTTGCTATATGCGATCAACTCGGAATGACCCCCTATACCCCATGGTACTGAATGGATTCCCAGTATCCTCTACGGACTATGAGAAAAGGATTTACCAGTAGGTAATTAAAATCCTATTTTTTCTCTTATTTGTTGAAATGAAAGCACACATCTGGGCTTTCAGTATCACAACACATGCACCCGCTGGCTAGTTGGCACATGCTGTGACATATCTACAGACACTGGCCAAGTGGGAAGTTGACCTTTACTGCTCCCAGCCAGTGTCACCATGTCACAAGAGTATCACTTAGCTGCCCAGGTTATATTTTTTGAGCAAGAAAATTCTGTATTGCCACGGTTAGTGGTGATAAAAAATAAAATAATCAGCCTTGTCACTATGTATTAAAAAATAGGCCACAGGTGACAAAACAAAACATACAATTATAATTTGGCACAACTTTACCCTATGTTGCATTTACTGATTGTTATATTTTCTAATATTAGGGTTTTTATGGCATACTGTGATTATTCAGCAGGGCAAAGCAACTGTGCACAAATTGTTAAAGTGCCTCCTATGGGATGTACTGTAGTTACGATTGCAACAAAAAGTCCACAATGAGAATGGGGACGCTATTATGTTGAAGATGGCATGCTGACATGCTAATGATGCTATTTAACGGATTATGCATGTGTCAGCTTTAGAATTTGAAATGTGATGTTTAACCATCATGTTTAAAGTTGTAAAACTAGTACTTTCAATATGCTTTGAATCACAATGCTAGCATATCCCCATGCGCTGTACAACATAACAGTGTCCACGTTCTAAGGGGCTGATTTCTCAAGCTTTTTTTATTAAAATAATGTGAAAAGGGTGTTTTCACACCCTTTTCACATTATTTTAGTTTCACTCAAATGTTTTAAAAGGCTTTTGGAGCAGTTTTCGTGAAAAACTTCTCCAAACTCTTTAATTTGCATTTTTTTAGTAATGGGAATGCAATCTGGCCGAATTTATTTAAAAAAAAAAAGTATGTAATAAAATACAGCAGTGTGCCCTCTGATAATTATGCCAGCGTCAGCTGGCGTATACACAGGGCAGCGTATTCACAGGGCAGTACCTCTGTCTGCACAGCTGTGCAGGAAGCCAGCAGTGTGATCAGCTCTGTGTGCCCGGTTGACATTAGAGATGTGCACTTGAAATTTTTCGGGTTTTGTGTTTTGGTTTTGGGTTCGGTTCCGCGGCCGTGTTTTGGGTTCGACCGCGTTTTGGCAAAACCTCACCGAATTTTTTTTTGTCGGATTCGGGTGTGTTTTTGATTCGGGTGTTTTTTTCAAAAAACACTAAAAAACAGCTTAAATCATAGAATTTGGGGGTCATTTTGATCCCAAAGTATTATTAACCTCAAAAAACATAATTTCCACTCATTTTCAGTCTATTCTGAACACCTCACACCTCACAATATTATTTTTAGTCCTAAAATTTGCACCGAGGTCGCTGGATGACTAAGCTAAGCGACCCTAGTGGCCGACACAAACACCTGGCCCATCTAGGAGTGGCACTGCAGTGTCACGCAGGATGGCCCTTCCAAAAAACACTCCCCAAACAGCACATGACGCAAAGAAAAAAAGAGGCGCAATGAGGTAGCTGTGTGAGTAAGCTAAGCGACCCTAGTGGCCGACACAAACACCTGGCCCATCTAGGAGTGGCACTGCAGTGTCACGCAGGATGGCCCTTCCAAAAAACACTCCCCAAACAGCACATGACGCAAAGAAAAAAAGAGGCGCAATGAGGTAGCTGTGTGAGTAAGATAAGCGACCCTAGTGGCCGACACAAACACCTGGCCCATCTAGGAGTGGCACTGCAGTGTCACGCAGGATGGCCCTTCCAAAAAACACTCCCCAAACAGCACATGACGCAAAGAAAAAAAGAGGCGCAATGAGGTAGCTGTGTGAGTAAGATAAGCGACCCTAGTGGCCGACACAAACACCTGGCCCATCTAGGAGTGGCACTGCAGTGTCACGCAGGATGGCCCTTCAAAAAAATACTCCCCAAACAGCACATGACGCAAAGAAAAATGAAAGAAAAAAGAGGTGCAAGATGGAATTGTCCTTGGGCCCTCCCACCCACCCTTATGTTGTATAAACAGGACATGCACACTTTAACCAACCCATCATTTCAGTGACAGGGTCTGCCACACGACTGTGACTGAAATGACGGGTTGGTTTGGACCCCCACCAAAAAAGAAGCAATTAATCTCTCCTTGCACAAACTGGCTCTACAGAGGCAAGATGTCCACCTCATCATCATCCTCCAATATATCACCGTGTACATCCCCCTCCTCACAGATTATCAATTCGTCCCCACTGGAATCCACCATCTCAGCTCCCTGTGTACTTTGTGGAGGCAATTGCTGCTGGTCAATGTCTCCACGGAGGAATTGATTATAATTCATTTTAATGAACATCATCTTCTCCACATTTTCTGGAAGTAACCTCGTACGCCGATTGCTGACAAGGTGAGCGGCGGCACTAAACACTCTTTCGGAGTACACACTTGTGGGAGGGCAACTTAGGTAGAATAAAGCCAGTTTGTGCAAGGGCCTCCAAATTGCCTCTTTTTCCTGCCAGTATAAGTACGGACTGTCTGACGTGCCTACTTGGATGCGGTCACTCATATAATCCTCCACCATTCTTTCAATGGGGAGAGAATCATATGCAGTGCCAGTAGACGACATGTCCGTAATCGTTGGCAGGTCCTTCAGTCCGGACCAGATGTCAGCATCAGCAGTCGCTCCAGACTGCCCTGCATCACCGCCAGCGGGTGGGCTCGGAATTCTGAGCCTTTTCCTCGCACCCCCAGTTGCGGGAGAATGTGAAGGAGGAGATGTTGACAGGTCGCGTTCCGCTTGACTTGACAATTTTCTCACCAGCAGGTCTTTGAACCCCAGCAGACTTGTGTGTGCCGGAAAGAGAGATCCAAGGTAGGTTTTAAATCTAGGATCGAGCACGGTGGCCAAAATGTAGTGCTCTGATTTCAACAGATTGACCACCCGTGAATCCTTGTTAAGCGAATTAAGGGCTCCATCCACAAGTCCCACATGCCTAGCGGAATCGCTCTGTGTTAGCTCCTCCTTCAATGTCTCCAGCTTCTTCTGCAAAAGCCTGATGAGGGGAATGACCTGACTCAGGCTGGCAGTGTCTGAACTGACTTCACGTGTGGCAAGTTCAAAGGGCAGCAGAACCTTGCACAACGTTGAAATCATTCTCCACTGCGCTTGAGACAGGTGCATTCCACCTCCTATATCATGCTCAATTGTATAGGCTTGAATGGCCTTTTGCTGCTCCTCCAACCTCTGAAGCATATATAGGGTTGAATTCCACCTCGTTACCACTTCTTGCTTCAGATGATGGCAGGGCAGGTTCAGGCGTTTTTGGTGGTGCTCCAGTCTTCTGTACGTGGTGCCTGTACGCCGAAAGTGTCCCGCAATTCTTCTGGCCACCGACAGCATCTCTTGCACGCCCCTCTCGTTTTTTAAATAATTCTGCACCACCAAATTCAAGGTATGTGCAAAACATGGGACGTGCTGGAATTTGCCCATATTTAATGCACACACAATATTGCTGGCGTTGTCCGATGCCACAAATCCACAGGAGAGTCCAATTGGGGTAAGCCATTCCGCGATGATCTTCCTCAGTTGCCGTAAGAGGTTTTCAGCTGTGTGCGTATTCTGGAAACCGGTGATACAAAGCGTAGCCTGCCTAGGAAAGAGTTGGCGTTTGCGAGATGCTGCTACTGGTGCCGCCGCTGCTGTTCTTGCGGCGGGAGTCCATACATCTACCCAGTGGGCTGTCACAGTCATATAGTCCTGACCGTGCCCTGCTCCACTTGTCCACATGTCCGTGGTTAAGTGGACATTGGGTACAACTGCATTTTTTAGGACACTGGTGAGTCTTTTTCTGACGTCCGTGTACATTCTCGGTATCGCCTGCCTAGAGAAGTGGAACCTAGATGGTATTTGGTAACGGGGGCACACTACCTCAAGAAATTGTCTAGTTCCCTGTGAACTAACGGCGGATACCGGACGCACGTCTAACACCAACATAGTTGTCAAGGCCTCAGTTATCCGCTTTGCAACAGGATGACTGCTGTGATATTTCATCTTCCTCGCAAAGGACTGTTGGACAGTCAATTGCTTGGTGGAAGTAGTAAAAGTGGGCTTACGACTTCCCCTCTGGGATGACCATCGACTCCCAGCAGCAACAACAGCAGCGCCAGCAGCAGTAGGCGTTACACGCAAGGATGCATCGGAGGAATCCCAGGCAGGAGAGGACTCGTCAGAATTGCCAGTGACATGGCCTGCAGGACTATTGGCATTCCTGGGGAAGGAGGAAATTGACACTGAGGGAGTTGGTGGGGTGGTTTGCGTGAGCTTAGTTACAAGAGGAAGGGATTTACTGGTCAGTGGACTGCTTCCGCTGTCGCCCAAAGTTTTTGAACTTGTCACTGACTTATTATGAATGCGCTGCAGGTGACGTATAAGGGAGGATGTTCCGAGGTGGTTAACGTCCTTACCCCTACTTATTACAGCTTGACAAAGGCAACACATGGCTTGACAAATGTTGTCCGCATTTCTGTTGAAATACTTCCACACCGAAGAGCTGATTTTTTTGGTATTTTCACCAGGCATGTCAATGGCCATATTCCTCCCACGGACAACAGGTGTCTCCCCGGGTGCCTGACTTAAACAAACCACCTCACCATCAGAATCCTCCTTGTCAATTTCCTCCCCAGCGCCAGCAACACCCATATCCTCCTCATCCTGGTGTACTTCAACTCTGACATCTTCAATCTGACTATCAGGAACTGGACTGCGGGTGCTCCTTCCAGCACTTGCAGGGGGCGTGCAAATGGTGGAAGGCGCATGCTCTTCACGTCCAGTGTTGGGAAGGTCAGGCATCGCAACCGACACAATTGGACTCTCCTTGTGGATTTGGGATTTCGAAGAACGCACAGTTCTTTGCTGTGCTTTTGCCAGCTTGAGTCTTTTCATTTTTCTAGCGAGAGGCTGAGTGCTTCCATCCTCATGTGAAGCTGAACCACTAGCCATGAACATAGGCCAGGGCCTCAGCCGTTCCTTGCCACTCCGTGTGGTAAATGGCATATTGGCAAGTTTACGCTTCTCCTCCGACAATTTTATTTTAGATTTTTGAGTCCTTTTTTTACTGATATTTGGTGTTTTGGATTTTACATGCTCTGTACAATGACATTGGGCATCGGCCTTGGCAGACAACGTTGCTGGCATTTCATCGTCTCGGCCATGACTAGTGGCAGCAGCTTCAGCACGAGGTGGAAGTCGATCTTCATCTTTCCCTATTTTTGGAACCTCAACATTTTTGTTCTCCATATTTTAATAGGCACAACTAAAAGGCACCTCAGGTAAACAATGGAGATGGATGGATGGATACTAGTATACTTATGGATGACGAGCGACTGCCGACACAGAGGTAGCTACAGCCGTGGACTACCGTACTGTGTCTGCTGCTAATATAGACTGGATGATAATGAGATAAAATTAAAATATATATATATATATCACACTAGTACTGCAGCCGGACAGGTATATATTATGTAATGACGGACCTGCTGGACACTGTCTGTCAGACTCAGCACTGCAGACTCCTAAAGTAAGCTACTAGTATCAAGAAGATAGAAAAAAAAAAAACCACGGGTAGGTGGTATACAATTATGGATGGACGAGCGACTGCCGACACAGAGGTAGCTACAGCCGTGGACTACCGTACTGTGTCTGCTGCTAATATAGACTGGATGATAATGAGATAAAATTAAAATATATATATATATATCACACTAGTACTGCAGCCGGACAGGTATATATTATGTAATGACGGACCTGCTGGACACTGTCTGTCAGCACTGCAGACTCCTAAAGTAAGCTACTAGTATCAAGAAGATAGAAAAAAAAAAAACCACGGGTAGGTGGTATACAATTATGGATGGACGAGCGACTGCCGACACAGAGGTAGCTACAGCCGTGGACTACCGTACTGTGTCTGCTGCTAATATAGACTGGATGATAATGAGATAAAATTAAAATATATATATATATCACACTAGTACTGCAGCCGGACAGGTATATATTATGTAATGACGGACCTGCTGGACACTGTCTGTCAGCACTGCAGACTCCTAAAGTAAGCTACTAGTATCAAGAAGATAGATTAAAAAAAAAAAACACGGGTAGGTGGTATACAATTATGGATGGACGAGCGACTGCCGACACAGAGGTAGCTACAGCCGTGGACTACCGTACTGTGTCTGCTGCTAATATAGACTGGATGATAATGAGATAAAATTAAAAAATATATATATATATATATCACACTAGTACTGCAGCCGGACAGGTATATATTATGTAATGACGGACCTGCTGGACACTGTCTGTCAGACTCAGCACTGCAGACTCCTAAAGTAAGCTACTAGTATCAAGAAGATAGAAAAAAAAAAAACACGGGTAGGTGGTATACAATTATGGATGGACGAGCGACTGCCGACACAGAGGTAGCTACAGCCGTGGACTACCGTACTGTGTCTGCTGCTAATATAGACTGGATGATAATGAGATAAAATTAAAATATATATATATCACACTAGTACTGCAGCCGGACAGGTATATATTATGTAATGACGGACCTGCTGGACACTGTCTGCAGAATGCGTTTATAAAAACACCACATGACGAGTGTTTAACTTTTTCAGGCAGACAATCACAATATACTGGTGGTCAGCAGACAATCACAATACTGGTGGTCAGTGGTCACTGGTCAGTCACACTGGCAGTGGCACTCTGGCAGCAAAAGTGTGCACTGTACTTAAAATATGTACTCCTGCTATAACTGCTCCCCAGTCTCCCCCACAATTAAGCTGTGTGAGCAGTGAGCACTCAGCACAGTCAGATAATGATATACAGTATTACATATGATGCAGCACACTGGGCTGAGCACAGATATGGTATGTGACTGTGTCACACTGTGTATCGTTTTTTTTCAGGCAGAGAACGGATTAATTAAACTGGTGGTCACTGGTCACACTATCAGCAGCAAGTAGTACTCCTCCTAATAATATGCTCCCCAAAATTTGTGTCTCTCTCTAGTACTCTAGTCTAAATGGAGAGGACGCCAGCCACGTCCTCTCCCTATCAATCTCAATGCACGTGTGAAAATGGCGGCGACGCGCGGCTCCTTATATAGAATCCGAGTCTCGCGATAGAATACGAGCCTCGCGAGAATCCGACAGCGGGATGATGACGTTCGGGCGCGCTCGGGTTAACCGAGCAAGGCGGGAAGATCCGAGTCACTCGGCCCCGTGTAAAAAAACCTGAAGTTCGGGCGGGTTCGGATTCCGAGGAACCGAACCCGCTCATCTCTAGTTGACATACAAGCTGATCACCTTAACAAAAAAAAAAAATCATATTCATCCATCCAGGAGCCGGTGATCGGTGCTCCAGTGAACGCTTCTGGCCATCGGGTCCTCCTGCTGCTGTGCTGTGACCCCTATGCAGTACAGTGATGCTGCAAAGCGGCAGCTCACTTTATAGTACCGCAGGTCACAACACAGCAGCAGGCAGGATTTGGTGCTCGGCAGTCTCCTGCAAGCAGCGGTCATCGGCTCCTGGATTAGTAAGTATAATTAGCAAAGGGGTGTTTGGCACAGCATGGGGATACTTTCTCGCATGCTCTGTCCCTGCATACGGTAATTGATACATCAATGCGATGTTCTCAATTATCGCTTTGCGAGTTTTATCTTCTGTCATCCACATCATGAGATGCGGATGGTGATAAATGTGGCCCTAAGTGTAAACATTATGAATGCTGAAAATTAGAGATGAGCGGGTTCGGTTTCTCTGAATCCGAACCCGCACGAACTTCATGTTTTTTTTCACGGGTCCGAGCGACTCGGATCTTCCCGCCTTGCTCGGTTAACCCGAGCGCGCCCGAACGTCATCATGACGCTGTCGGATTCTCGCGAGGCTCGGATTCTATCGCGAGACTCGGATTCTATATAAGGAGCCGCGCGTCGCCGCCATTTTCACACGTGCATTGAGATTGATAGGGAGAGGACGTGGCTGGCGTCCTCTCCGTTTAGAATAGATTAGAGAGACACTTGATTTACTAATTTTGGGGAGCATTAGGAGTAATCAGTACAGTGCAGAGTTTTGCTGATAGTGACCACCAGTTTTATTTATAATCCGTTCTCTGCCTGAAAAAAGCGATACACAGCACACAGTGACTCAGTCACATACCATATCTGTGTGCACTGCTCAGGCTCAGGCCAGTGTGCTGCATCATCTATTATCTATATATAATATTATATATATCTGATTATCTGTCTGACTGCTCAGCTCACACAGCTTATAATTGTGGGGGAGACTGGGGAGCACTACTGCAGTGCCAGTTATAGGTTATAGCAGGAGCCAGGAGTACATAATATATTATATAGTGAGTGACCACCAGACACACAGTGCAGTTTATTTAATATATCCGTTCTCTGCCTGAAAAAAGCGATACACACAGTGACTCAGTCAGTCACATACCATATCTGTGTGCACTGCTCAGGCTCAGGCCAGTGTGCTGCATCATCTATATATATTATATATCTGTCTGACTGCTCAGCTCACACAGCTTATAATTGTGGGGGAGACTGGGGAGCACTACTGCAGTGCCAGTTATAGGTTATAGCAGGAGCCAGGAGTACATAATATTATATTAAAATTAAACAGTGCACACTTTTGCTGCAGGAGTGCCACTGCCAGTGTGACTAGTGACCAGTGACCTGACCACCAGTATATAATATTAGTAGTATACTATCTCTTTATCAACCAGTCTATATTAGCAGCAGACACAGTACAGTGCGGTAGTTCACGGCTGTGGCTACCTCTGTGTCGGCACTCGGCAGCCCGTCCATAATTGTATATACCAGTGACCTAACCGTGGTTTTTTTTTCTTTCTTTATACATACATACTAGTTACGAGTATACTATCTCTTTATCAACCAGTCTATATATTAGCAGCAGACACAGTACAGTGCGGTAGTTCACGGCTGTGGCTACCTCTGTGTCGGCACTCGGCAGCCCGTCCATAATTGTATATACCACCTAACCGTGGTTTTTTTTCCTTTCTTTATACATACATACTAGTTACGAGTATACTATCTCTTTATCAACCAGTCTATATATTAGCAGCAGACACAGTGCAGTGCGGTAGTTCACGGCTGTGGCTACCTCTGTGTCGGCACTCGGCAGCCCGTCCATAATTGTATATACCACCTAACCGTGGTTTTTTTTTCTTTCTTTATACATACATACTAGTTACGAGTATACTATCTCTTTATCAACCAGTCTATATATTAGCAGCAGACACAGTACAGTGCGGTAGTTCACGGCTGTGGCTACCTCTGTGTCGGCACTCGGCAGCCCGTCCATAATTGTATATACCACCTAACCGTGGTTTTTTTTTCTTTCTTTATACATACATACTAGTTACGAGTATACTATCTCTTTATCAACCAGTCTATATATTAGCAGCAGACACAGTACAGTGCGGTAGTTCACGGCTGTGGCTACCTCTGTGTCGGCACTCGGCAGCCCGTCCATAATTGTATATACCACCTAACCGTGTTTTTTTTTTCTTTCTTTATACATACATACTAGTTACGAGTATACTATCTCTTTATCAACCAGTCTATATATTAGCAGCAGACACAGTACAGTAGTTCACGGCTGTGGCTACCTCTGTGTCGGCACTCGGCAGCCCGTCCATAATTGTATATACCACCTAACCGTGGTTTTTTTTTCTTTCTTTATACATACATACTAGTTACGAGTATACTATCTCTTTATCAACCAGTCTATATATTAGCAGCAGACACAGTGCAGTGCGGTAGTTCACGGCTGTGGCTACCTCTGTGTCGGCACTCGGCAGCCCGTCCATAATTGTATATACCAGTGACCTAACCGTGTTTTTTTTTCTTTCTTTATACATACATACTAGTTACGAGTATACTATCTCTTTATCAACCAGTCTATATATTAGCAGCAGACACAGTACAGTGCGGTAGTTCACGGCTGTGGCTACCTCTGTGTCGGCACTCGGCAGCCCGTCCATAATTGTATATACCACCTAACCGTGGTTTTTTTTTCTTTCTTTATACATACATACTAGTTACGAGTATACTATCTCTTTATCAACCAGTCTATATATTAGCAGCAGACACAGTACAGTGCGGTAGTTCACGGCTGTGGCTACCTCTGTGTCGGCACTCGGCAGCCCGTCCATAATTGTATACTAGTATCCAATCCATCCATCTCCATTGTTTACCTGAGGTGCCTTTTAGTTGTGCCTATTAAAATATGGAGAACAAAAATGTTGAGGTTCCAAAATTAGGGAAAGATCAAGATCCACTTCCACCTCGTGCTGAAGCTGCTGCCACTAGTCATGGCCGAGACGATGAAATGCCAGCAACGTCGTCTGCCAAGGCCGATGCCCAATGGCATAGTACAGAGCATGTCAAAACCAAAACACCAAATATCAGTAAAAAAAGGACTCCAAAACCTAAAATAAAATTGTCGGAGGAGAAGCGTAAACTTGCCAATATGCCATTTACCACACGGAGTGGCAAGGAACGGCTGAGGCCCTGGCCTATGTTCATGGCTAGTGGTTCAGCTTCACATGAGGATGGAAGCACTCAGCCTCTCGCTAGAAAACTGAAAAGACTCAAGCTGGCAAAAGCACCGCAAAGAACTGTGCGTTCTTTGAAATCCCAAATCCACAAGGAGAGTCCAATTGTGTCGGTTGCGATGCCTGACCTTCCCAACACTGGACGTGAAGAGCATGCGCCTTCCACCATTTGCACGCCCCCTGCAAGTGCTGGAAGGAGCACCCGCAGTCCAGTTCCTGATAGTCAGATTGAAGATGTCAGTGTTGAAGTACACCAGGATGAGGAGGATATGGGTGTTGCTGGCGCTGGGGAGGAAATTGACCAGGAGGATTCTGATGGTGAGGTGGTTTGTTTAAGTCAGGCACCCGGGGAGACACCTGTTGTCCGTGGGAGGAATATGGCCGTTGACATGCCAGGTGAAAATACCAAAAAAATCAGCTCTTCGGTGTGGAGGTATTTCACCAGAAATGCGGACAACAGGTGTCAAGCCGTGTGTTCCCTTTGTCAAGCTGTAATAAGTAGGGGTAAGGACGTTAACCACCTCGGAACATCCTCCCTTATACGTCACCTGCAGCGCATTCATAATAAGTCAGTGACAAGTTCAAAAACTTTGGGTGACAGCGGAAGCAGTCCACTGACCAGTAAATCCCTTCCTCTTGTAACCAAGCTCACGCAAACCACCCCACCAACTCCCTCAGTGTCAATTTCCTCCTTCCCCAGGAATGCCAATAGTCCTGCAGGCCATGTCACTGGCAATTCTGACGAGTCCTCTCCTGCCTGGGATTCCTCCGATGCATCCTTGCGTGTAACGCCTACTGCTGCTGGCGCTGCTGTTGTTGCCGCTGGGAGTCGATGGTCATCCCAGAGGGGAAGTCGTAAGCCCACTTGTACTACTTCCAGTAAGCAATTGACTGTTCAACAGTCCTTTGCGAGGAAGATGAAATATCACAGCAGTCATCCTACTGCAAAGCGGATAACTGAGTCCTTGACAACTATGTTGGTGTTAGACGTGCGTCCGGTATCCGCCGTTAGTTCACAGGGAACTAGACAATTTATTGAGGCAGTGTGCCCCCGTTACCAAATACCATCTAGGTTCCACTTCTCTAGGCAGGCGATACCGAGAATGTACACGGACGTCAGAAAAAGACTCACCAGTGTCCTAAAAAATGCAGTTGTACCCAATGTCCACTTAACCACGGACATGTGGACAAGTGGAGCAGGGCAGGGTCAGGACTATATGACTGTGACAGCCCACTGGGTAGATGTATGGACTCCCGCCGCAAGAACAGCAGCGGCGGCACCAGTAGCAGCATCTCGCAAACGCCAACTCTTTCCTAGGCAGGCTACGCTTTGTATCACCGCTTTCCAGAATACGCACACAGCTGAAAACCTCTTACGGCAACTGAGGAAGATCATCGCGGAATGGCTTACCCCAATTGGACTCTCCTGTGGATTTGTGGCATCGGACAACGCCAGCAATATTGTGTGTGCATTAAATATGGGCAAATTCCAGCACGTCCCATGTTTTGCACATACCTTGAATTTGGTGGTGCAGAATTTTTTAAAAAACGACAGGGGCGTGCAAGAGATGCTGTCGGTGGCCAGAAAAATTGCGGGACACTTTCGGCGTACAGGCACCACGTACAGAAGACTGGAGCACCACCAAAAACTACTGAACCTGCCCTGCCATCATCTGAAGCAAGAAGTGGTAACGAGGTGGAATTCAACCCTCTATATGCTTCAGAGGTTGGAGGAGCAGCAAAAGGCCATTCAAGCCTATACAATTGAGCACGATATAGTAGGTGGAATGCACCTGTCTCAAGTGCAGTGGAGAATGATTTCAACGTTGTGCAAGGTTCTGATGCCCTTTGAACTTGCCACACGTGAAGTCAGTTCAGACACTGCCAGCCTGAGTCAGGTCATTCCCCTCATCAGGCTTTTGCAGAAGAAGCTGGAGGCATTGAAGAAGGAGCTAAAAGGGAGCGATTCCGCTAGGCATGTTGGACTTGTGGATGCAGCCCTTAATTCGCTTAACAAGGATTCACGGGTGGTCAATCTGTTGAAATCAGAGCACTACATTTTGGCCACCGTGCTCGATCCTAGATTTAAAGCCTACCTTGGATCTCTCTTTCCGGCAGACACAGGTCTGCTGGGGTTGAAAGACCTGCTGGTGACAAAATTGTCAAGTCAAGCGGAACGCGACCTGTCAACATCTCCTCCTTCACATTCTCCCGCAACTGGGGGTGCGAGGAAAAGGCTCAGAATTCCGAGCCCACCCGCTGGCGGTGATGCAGGGCAGTCTGGAGCGACTGCTGATGCTGACATCTGGTCCGGACTGAAGGACCTGACAACGATTACGGACATGTCGTCTACTGTCACTGCATATGATTCTCTCAACATTGATAGAATGGTGGAGGATTATATGAGTGACCGCATCCAAGTAGGCACGTCACACAGTCCGTACTTATACTGGCAGGAAAAAGAGGCAATTTGGAGGCCCTTGCACAAACTGGCTTTATTCTACCTAAGTTGCCCTCCCACAAGTGTGTACTCCGAAAGAGTGTTTAGTGCCGCCGCTCACCTTGTCAGCAATCGGCGTACGAGGTTACATCCAGAAAATGTGGAGAAGATGATGTTCATTAAAATGAATTATAATCAATTCCTCCGCGGAGACATTGACCAGCAGCAATTGCCTCCACAAAGTACACAGGGAGCTGAGATGGTGGATTCCAGTGGGGACGAATTGATAATCTGTGAGGAGGGGGATGTACACGGTGATATATCGGAGGGTGAAGATGAGGTGGACATCTTGCCTCTGTAGAGCCAGTTTGTGCAAGGAGAGATTAATTGCTTCTTTTTTGGGGGGGGTCCAAACCAACCCGTCATATCAGTCACAGTCGTGTGGCAGACCCTGTCACTGAAATGATGGGTTGGTTAAAGTGTGCATGTCCTGTTTTGTTTATACAACATAAGGGTGGGTGGGAGGGCCCAAGGACAATTCCATCTTGCACCTCTTTTTTCTTTTCTTTTTCTTTGCATCATGTGCTGATTGGGGAGGGTTTTTTGGAAGGGACATCCTGCGTGACACTGCAGTGCCACTCCTAGATGGGCCCGGTGTTTGTGTCGGCCACTAGGGTCGCTAATCTTACTCACACAGTCAGCTACCTCATTGCGCCTCTTTTTTTCTTTGCGTCATGTGCTGTTTGGGGAGGGTTTTTTGGAAGGTACATTGTCAAAGTCAGAAAAATATCCCTATACACGCTGCCATATTTGCACCTCACGCTGGTCCGCGCTGCGCATGCGTGCGCTTTCCCGTGATAGCGCATACCCGCTGATGCGTGCACCCGCTCGCATCGGTATGCGTATTTACGGTAAAGAGTATGTAGTCGTAGCGTGCGACCCAATCGTTACATATTTCCACAATTAACGTAGTTTATAGATCATGGTCCCTTTGATAGATTCTGAAAGTTTGGTTAATATAGAATGTCCCTGAACGGAGGAATCCCTCTTTGTATTGTAGGAAGGGTCTAACAGGAGTCATACAGTAGTGTTTGGTACCCATCGGAAGAGTATTTAAATTGCAATATTCCGGTGTTGGTTTGGAGCGTATTAATCGCTCGTGCGAATAGTTATGGACATAAGAAGTTTATGTCCATTACTATTATTTACTCTTACTCAGGTATGCGGCGGGAAACCTAGTTTCCCACCCACCTGAGCTGTTTGAAATCGTCACAGCCCACCTGTATGAATCACCCTATGACCTTTTGTTATAATGCGAAGCCGAATTCCTGCGTCCAATGGACAATGAGGTTGTAGGGACCATTAGATTGCATTGTGTGAGTAGCATAAAAGACGGGCCTGTGGCATCCAGCTTACACTTCTCATCAAACGGTTCTCATTGCTGATAATCGGGAAGCTGGATGTCCAGAGGCGCATGCGATCGTTTCCCCTTGTGCGTAAGTTTTTCTCCGTGATCATATTGTCTTACTGTGAGCCATTTCTCTCATCTCTCTCTCTTTCTCTCTCCTCTTTCTCTCGTATTTTCCCTTGATTAGATTGTATTGTATTGTATTTATAGTGTAGTTATTTGGTTAGGAAGTCTCTGTTATATTGTAGTGTATCATTTGTACTGTGATTCCTTTTTACAAGTATATTAGTTATAATACATTTAATAGGCTTTGGACCCTAAACAAGTATCTGTGTATTCTCTCATAGTGTTATGTGTTCTCTGAGCGTCGGTGACGCTCAAACAGCTTTGTAGTTAATCAGGTTACACAAGGTTGCACTTACACTTTGTCTCTACATTAAGGTTTACTGTGTATTTCAATAGTTAAAGGTATAGATATCAAGGTTTAGCGTTGTGAGCGTCTGCGCCGCTGGTGATCTCCTCGTGGTCTCGAGCGTCCGCTACGCCATAGCGAATCATTACGTTTGTCTGTAGCCAATAGTGTGCCAGTCTGTGATCTCTGGGCCGTGAGCGAACGTGACGCTTGAGCGTCTCGCCTACGGCTGAGCGATCGTTACGCAACTTGCGTACCCTTACGGTACTTCTTAAGTAAACAGCGTACAGTGTTCTTAGACCTCATAAAGGGTTATATATACGATAAATATTTAGCTTTATCAATTGGCGGCTCGTCCTGTCCTTCACATATCTGCACTAGGTAGATCAGCAGACATTATCCCCCAGCAAAGGGTGGGAGGTTGTCTCGCAGTGCTGACGGGATAAGCGTCTGCTTCGCTTAGATAAAGAGTGCTGAAGGAATCCGGGAACCGGAGGTAAGAACAAAACGCTTGTGTCTTTTAAAACTGTTTATTTGTCTTCTGTCTTGCGTACACACGCACGCATACATATATCTGCATTTCTTTTTCATTTTCGTATATCACTATCCTGTTTGCCAATTTTATAGTTGATAGAAAAGTGCTAAAAGAGACTTGCTGTTATTTTATAGTTTAAGAATAGAGGTAATAGTTAAAAGTGTAGAGAAACACACAGGTTTGCCTGGGAGATAAGGCAAAGCCAGTGGGGTACGCGGCAGATGATCAGGGATCGTCTACATTGATAAAAGTATATTGTGTTACGGTGGATCTTTGCATTGCGTACACGTGTCTCTAACAAAGACTAGCGTACGCAATCCAAAGGCCGACGCACGCAGCGTACATTACGCAACGGAGCGTCCGGTTACGCCCACGTAGCTCAAATCACGAAAAGTTGAAATTTTAACGCAAAGGCGATAGTTAGCGCTAAGCGGTAAATAGCGCAAAAGGCGATAAATAACGCAAGTCTATTTTTGGAAAATCTGAAATTTAGTTTAACAGATCCTGCTCCTAATTGGTAACACAGCTGGGCTAAAGAAAATTTCTGCGCAGAAATAGATATAGAAACGAAAGTGTACATGTGTTGAGTGAGTGTGTTTTTATCACATAAGAGGTTGAACCAAAAAGAAATCGGGTACTCGTAAGGGACATACGTGTAAGTGACATATACGGTGGCTAGGGAGGCATCCTTGGTTAAATAAAATATTTGAGCATTAGAGTATAGCGGACCAGTATAGAACAAGACCAGGAGGTCAGACCAGGAGGTCGTACAGAACAGACCAGGAGGTCATAACAGACCAGGAGGTCATAAGGAGACAAAGAAGTCCGCTATAAAGGTAAGAGGCACAACCCCGGGGGTTGGTGCAGAACCCATATAGGCCATATAAGCTCTGGCTGAAGGAATTCGCAGCCGAAATTTTCGATTCCATTGATCTCTCAGTACATAACAGGTAGTGCTTATGTACTGAACGATTGTACCGCACGTCATTGTGTGCATTAGTAAACCTGACTAGTATCATTTTGCGTACAAAAGTCATAAACGCTAGTTGTACATTCTGACGTGATTTGTGTAATTTTTTATTTTTGAAGGGAAGTTCGCTGGTCACTCAGGAACTATCTAGCAACCCCACCTTTACTGGAAAGAGTAAGTGTCCTGCGGGTAACCCTCACATGTTCCAGTAAACAGAAGGTTTTTGGTAGGGCCCTGTATCGAGTACGCCAGCACCATATCGGTGTGATCAGGTCGTATTGGTCGAGGTGGGCGAGTGAGTGGGGTACTCGGTAAACCGCCACCGCCGGCCTATTTTGAATAATTTGGTTTGCTGTAAGGGTTCGCTGAAGACCGTGATATAAAGATCAAAGGAGTAGTAAGCAACACCTGCAGATTATGGGGGCCAGTTGTTCAGGTAGGGGGCGATCAACCTCGGTTCGGGTTGATTCAGAGAACCGACCAGTCGGGTCGGCAAGGTACATCATGTGTGAGAAATACGGAAGTCACACAGAGGTTTTATGTGATGAATGGGAGAGAATGACTGTACAAGACAGGGAGAAATTCCCAAGAATAGGTAGCTTCAGTCCAGAAGTGTTACAAAATTTAAGGAGGAGGATATGTCTCATAAAATCAACAAAGAGACGAATCCAGCATCATGATTATTTACAGTTATGGCAACAGGAAGGTGAGATACAGAGAGGTTTGGCTCTGGCGGCGGGATCTGGGGCAGTCAGGAAACTGATAGCCACAGCCCCGCCTCCACCATACATTGCAGGAGAGAAGTTGATTGCGGAGAAAAACGCACTGGGGTGTAAAACACAAACTCTTAGCAACCCTGTAAATGTTAATGATGTTAACCAAGTAACCCATGCAATTATTAACCCGTGCAAGTTGTACCCTGTTCTGAACTTTCCTCAGGAGTGTGATCAAGAAGACGATTCGGCAACAATTTCAGCGCTCTCTCTAGCGGCCACCATATCAGAAACCACAGTAGGAACTGCACCACTCACGAGATTAGTGAAGGCCCCTAGCGGAGGGATAGGTGAGGTCGTGTCAACGGGTAAGTACGGCACCATGCATTATACCGAAACAATTTCACCACAAGTTGTAGAATCTACACAGAATGAGGTTGTTAGAGTTAACCCTGTTAGAGTAATAGCAGTTCCCAATGGGAAAACAGATGTATCAGGAGCTACTCCCATAAGGAACATTGCCATGTACACACCATTTTCCCGAATGGAATTAAGAACCATAGTGTCCGAATTTCCTGACCCCAGGAAAGACTTAGTTGCTAGCCAAAAATACATCAGGGATCTAGGGAACACTGTAGAGCCCAACAACAAAGATTGGCAGATACTGCTAAGAGCTTGTTTACCTTCAAATGTCGACTCAGTTCAATTCTTGGCTGATTGTGGACTAGATAAAGATGTACCGCTTTCAGATGTGTACAACAAAGATAACGTAAAAAGGATAAATTTACAGCTAAAGGAGTATTTCCCAGCCGTTGTTAAATGGAACAAAATATTCTCCATTAGACAAAAAGAGTCCGAAACGGCAGCAGAATATTTTCACCGGGCACTATTAGAAATGGCAAAATACACTGGTATAGAAGACATTAGGACCAACCCAAACCATCAAGAAGTAGCAGTATCTGTACTGATGGATGGTTTAAAGGAAACATTAAAGGCTAGGGTACAGACCACGCAACCATGTTGGCGAGGTCTGTCAGTGTCCACTTTGAGAGAGGCTGCTATTGATCACGACAGAAACATCACCAGGCACAGAGAATCGCAAAGTGATAAGTTAATGTCAGTAAGTATACAGGCGCTGACCACAAAGCAGCCTGCGTATGTACCATCGAATCCTGTAAGTAAGTCAACTGAAATAACTTGTTATTCCTGTAACAGACAGGGACACTATGCACGAGACTGTAGAATAAAGAGTGTACAAAGATCTTTTCAACCCCCTAGACAACGACACAACACAAGACATTGGGAGCAGGGTCCAAAGAGGCGGAGTTTTGAGCCACATACAGGGGAAACAAAAAGATACCCCCCGAACAGAGATTGGCATACCTCTGGTAGTTCCCAGCTAACTCCCTCACAAGTAGTTGCTGCCAACGGGATTCAGGGAGGTCAGCATACCCAATAGGGGTGTGGACATACCTGTAATCTGCAGCCAGTTAAATTGATTGCCAGTCTTGGAAGTGAACCAGAGATTGCAATCAATGTAGCTGGTAAAACTTTAAACTTTCTTGTAGACACAGGGGCGGCCAAGTCAGTGATAAATTCGACAGTGGGCATGAGAACCACTGGTAGGACAATTCCAGCCATGGGAGTAACAGGAGTAGTCCAGCACTACCCTGTTAGCAAACCAGCCGAGATTACAATAGGGCCTTTGCATACCAAGCATTCCTTTTTGCTGGCTGCATCGGCACCAACCAATCTCCTGGGAAGAGACTTACTATGTAAAATGGGGTGCGTCATTTATTGTACTTCTGAAGGTGTATTCTTGGACATACCTGAGAATCACGCCCAGGAAGTACGAGACATGTTAGACTCCCCATCAAAATTAATGTCACATTCCATTATGACAAATAGGAATCCATCCCAAGTAGACGAGATGACATCTCAGATACCAGAGTCACTTTGGACAAAAGACGGACAGGACACTGGATTAATGGCAAACGTAGCTCCAGTAGTTGTACAAGTAAAAGATGGTAGGATAGCTCCAAAAATCCCACAGTATCCTCTGAAGCCAGAGGTGGAGTTAGGAGTTTTCCCAGTAATAGAGCGCTTGCTACAACAGGGCATTCTGGTAAGAACGTCCAGCACTGCCAATAGTCCCATCTTCCCTGTTAAGAAGAGTGGGGGGAGGGGTTACAGGCTAGTGCAGGATCTAAGGGGGATTAACAAAATAGTTGAGAGTCAGTTCCCCGTAGTGCCAAATCCAGCTGTCATCCTAATGCAAATCCCTCCCACTGCCAAATTTTTCACTGTTATTGACCTCTGCTCCGCTTTCTTTTCGGTACCTCTGCACCCTGACAGCCAATATTTGTTTGCATTCACATACAGAGGAGTCCAATACACGTGGACTCGATTACCCCAAGGTTTCATAGATAGTCCAAGTATATTTTCTCAGGCTTTGCATGATTGTTTACAGTCTTTTCAACCAGACAGTGGATCAGTATTGATACAGTATGTGGACGATTTATTACTGTGTTCAGATTCACTGGAAGCATCTCTGAAGGATACGAAACAGCTCCTGTTTCATCTTTCAGACACCGGACACAAGGTGTCCAAAGACAAGTTGCAATTATGCCAAACTAAGGTAAAATATTTGGGACACTGTCTAACACAAGGACTGAGACACCTGACCGCTGATAGAATCCAAGCAATTAGAGACATGACCCTACCACAAACCCAGCAACAGATCAGAACGTTTTTAGGAATGTGTGGGTATTGCCGTAATTGGATCCCAGGGTTTTCCATATTGGCGCTACCTTTGCAGGAAATGGTCTCCTCAAACAAACCTGATAGGATTTTGCATACAGACGAATCCGAAACAGCATTTGAGAGACTCAAACAGTGCCTAACGCAGGCGCCAGCGCTAGGTATGCCAGACTATGGGAAACCCTTTGAACTATACGGAACAGAAAGTGCTGGTTGCGCAGCAGGTGTACTAACCCAAAAACACGGTGATGCCAGCAGGCCAGTTGCATACTACAGCGCTCAGCTAGATACGGTAGCGCGATCCCTCCCCACATGCTTGCGAAGCGTTGCTGCAATAGCATTGCTAGTAACAAAAAGCGAAGATGTCGTGCTAGGCCACAACCTCACAATCCATACACCACATGCAGTGTCAGCCTTATTGAATTCTGCCCAAACCAGACACGTCTCATCAGCGAGGTTTACAAGATGGGAATTGGCACTAATGGCCCCAGTAAACATCACCATAAGGAGATGCAGTGCATTAAATCCTGCAACATATCTCCCAGGTGTGCCTAGTCAGGCACAAAGGGTGGAAGGTGAGAGTGCTGGGGAAGGAGGATTTAATACAAAGGAAGATACACATGATTGTATGGAATATTTGACCCAAAATTTTACCGCAAGGCCTGACATCAGTGACAATCCACTGGAAGATGCAGAACTCACGTTCTACACGGACGGTAGTTGTCACAGACAGTCAGACTCGGGAGGCTTGTGTACTGGATACGCAGTCGTAGATGACCAAGACACCATAGAAGCGGAACCGCTAGGCCCACCTCACTCAGCCCAGGTTGCTGAACTGGTCGCCCTAACCAGAGCATGTGAATTGGCTAAGGGTAAGTCAGCCAATATCTACACCGATTCTAGATACGCATTCGGGGTAGTCCATGATTTCGGAGCCCTATGGCGCCTCAGAAATTTCATGACGGCAGCTGGTACACCGGTAGCGCATGCAGCTCACATAAAAAGGCTTCTAACAGCGATACAGGAACCCGACAGAGTGGCTGTTATCAAATGTAAAGCACATACATATAGTCAAGACCCAGTATCACTTGGTAACAGCCGAGCAGACGAAGCTGCTAAGTTAGCAGCTGCTACCCCCATACCGACAGACACCACACAACTGATGGTATTCAATACCATCAACACACAGAAGTTGTGTGAAATGCAGAATTTGTGTTCCGCACAGGAAAGAGCAGTCTGGAAGGCAAAGGGATATGGCCAGGAGTCCTCAGGGCTCTGGACGGATGGACATGGTAAACCAGTGGCCCCCAGGACATATCTTCCATGTCTGGCTGAAGCAGCTCACGGGCTGACTCATCTAGGCAAGGAGGGGATGTGCAAATTGGTAAGAGCATACTGGTGCGCCCCAGGATTCTCCTCTCATGCGAGTAAAAGAGCAATGTCATGCCTTACCTGTCTGAGAAAGAATATTGGAAAGGCAATACCTACAGAACCATCCCATATCCCACCTGCCGGCGGCCCTTTTCAGGTAATACAAATTGACTTCATTCAATTACCCCCATGTCGAAATTTGAAATATGTACTTGTTTGTATAGATGTTTTCTCGAATTGGGTCGAAGCATTTCCTGCAGCTACAAATACCGCTATGTTTACAGCTAAGAAAATTGTGCAGGAATTTGTATGTAGATATGGTATCCCTAGAATAATCGAAAGTGATAGGGGTACCCATTTTACAGGTGATGTCTTTCAAGGAATGTGTAAGTTGATGGGAATTGATAGCAAGCTGCACACTCCGTACCGTCCACAGGCGAGTGCGAAGGTCGAAAGAGTGAACAGCACGATTAAAAATAAATTGAGTAAAGTAATGGCAGAGACAGGATTGACGTGGCCAGAAGCTTTACCCATTGTTTTGTATAGCATCAGAACCACTCCCAGGTCCCCTCTTAATCTGTCCCCTTTTGAAATCTTGTTTGGTCGACAACCGCATGTCATGATTAACCCTCAGGATGATTTGAAATGTAACAATGAAGTAACTGTAAAGTACTTAATTAACATGAGTAAACAGTTGAGGAATCAAAATGAAAATCTGAAGTTGGTGATTCCTGATCTACCTGATAGTAATTGTCATGACATTGAACCTGGGGATTATGTAATGATACGAAATTTTCTACGCTCAGGTTGTCTTATTGATAGATGGGAAGGACCATACCAGGTCTTATTGACTAGCACCACAGCATTGAAGGTTGCTGAGAGAGAGACTTGGGTCCATTCATCCCACTGCAAGAAGGTTGCTGATCCAGAGAAGTCCCGTGATAAGGAACAGACGGTAGAGGTTGTATCACTGGAGTGTCTGTTCCAGGAGGACTGAGGCGGCACCTGAGCCTTGAAGACCGAAAGCAGTTGTCGACTCCCCAATCCCTTTTATTGTTTTTTTTCCACTTCCCATCCCCTCTCCCTTGAAATTTTTTTTTTTTCCCCTTCTCATTCTTCTCCATTTCCTCCTCAAAGATGGACTTGCCCCAAGAGACTGTGATCCGGATTTTCCTGTTAACCATGATGTTGACTAGAGCAGTCTGTTCCGGCGAAAGTACCATGGAGGTCGAGAGAGGTTCTGGAATGGGTTCCGATTATGATGATGGAGGCGTAGTTTTCCAAGATCAACCTAACCAACAAGCAAAGGCGAGTATCAGAAAACGATCCGATAGAAGAAATTGTGATGGATTGTTAGCTGAAGAAAACTGTATCTGTAGGCTCTGTGACAATTTGATTGAGGATGGGTGCATAAAGAAATGCCAATCCAGTTTTAATATCCATATGGACCGGCATCCATTGAGTGACTATCACTCCTTAGTGGGTAATGTGTTAAACAAAACAGATTGTTGGGTATGCTCTCAAGTACCTCAGGGTCATAGCAAATCAGGGCTAGTACCATTTCCTTTAACGATAGGGGAGGTACTTGAGTTAAATGGTGGGAGACCGGTGGACAGGAGGTTTAATATCTCCAGCCCTCCTAGTTTGAAGCTCCACCAATACCATGTGGATAGGTCCCTCTTATGTTTTAACATCTCCAATCCCCGACAGCCGGGAAATTGGGAAGTGTCATGGAGCAACCTGACCATGACCTTCTCGCATAGAGCAGATAGAATGCCTACAGATACAGAGCTTGTACGCCACATAGCCAGTAGAGGAAAATCTTTCAGGTATAGATATACCTTAGGAAATAGGATTACTAGAGTTGGAGAAGTGTCACCAGGATACTGTGCACATATCGTACAACCTGATACGTGCATTAAGCAGATGGAAGAATTAGGGCTAGGAGATTTCACCTGGAAGGTTTGTAATATGGTAATGTCTTTCTCCGTCCCATATGTTCTCCCCGATGATGCATATTTCATATGCGGGAGAAAGGCGTACAAATGGCTTGCCCCAAACTCTGAAGGATTGTGTTATATTGGAAGAGTATTGCCTGAAGTAATGACTGTAACTCATGATAAAATGAAAGACATACACCGTGGTGCCCAAACTCCTTATACTCACACTCATTACGAGCACCTCGTTAAAAGACAACTGTCAGAAAGGTTAGAGCATCCGGCCTCTGATCTGATCCATGAATCCACCGGGATTCAGGTTCTGGTGGCGTTAGATTTCACTCGCACCGCTCGAGGAGTGATGAATTATAGATACATTTCCGCACTCGCAAATTTGTTAGATAATATCACTGAAATGTATGATGACACGTTTAGATACACTGGAAGAGAACTCCAAGCTTATAAAACAGAACTGGTACAGCATAGAATGGTTCTTAATTACCTCACAGCAGTGACAGGCGGATATTGTGTTACATTGGCAACACAGTACGGCGTGAAGTGTTGCACGTATATCACAAATAGCACCGAGGATCCGGTAGAGGTCATAGACCAAAAGATGGACGATATTCTCCAATTGAAGTGGGAATTTCGCCGAAAACACAATCTCACTCTTGCTGCTGTGGGTAATGAGCTGACTGGTTGGGTGTCATGGTTGAACCCGCGAAATTGGTTCTCCGGTTTGGGAGACTGGGCTCAAGGAGTCATAATGGATGTTGGAAAGTTTCTCCTATGTATTTTAGGTGTTGTTATATCTATTGGATTGATATTTAGATGCGGGCAGGCTTTAATGAAGTGCAAACAAAGTACCAGAGTGATGAGTTTGAGGAGTGAGGAAATTGTAATTAACCTGGATTTGATTTATGACCCAATGATAGAAACCAGGATGTGATGAAAATGCGATTATACGGTCCGTTTCTTTCACCTGTTTTTCTACTTTTCTCCAAGATAACGAGACCCCCTTGGACGAGGAAGTTGACGAGACGCTATACAGACAACGGATGGACCAAAGAAAGAGTTTTGACCACTTGAGAAATGGACACTTGATGAACTTTGCCATGGATCCCCAGTTTCCCTAGTATTCTTAAACTCACGCTAGCCCAACATTTTTTGTAAATCTAATGGCATTGACAAAGCTTATTGCTCACGCTTAATGAGCAAAACAGCGCAAAGAAGACGACTTTCAACTGATACCGAACAAAACTTCAACGACAGATGTACATTTACCTGACATAGAATATCATTGCATTTTCCATAAGTGTTCTTCATCTTCATCTCTACAACCCTCAGGTAATAACACACATAGTATAGGGAATACAGGCACAGATATCAGCAATCACATATTCCCCCATTCATGTATCATCAACTAAAATGTGCTCCCCATTTTGTTCAAAATCCGAAAAGAGCTCGGTAAAGTTTGACAGCCCATCCACAGACCTGTACCACAGGATAAGAAGGAATTCAAATGTATACTTCGCAATACCTCGAAGCTTGATTTACAACACGTACGGCACGATGATACATGACCCCCCAAACATGGACTCATACACACATGCTTCTGCTATCTCACTAGGTCATACCCTCTTCACACCTACTCCTCTCTCCTCCCCTACCCAACCATGGAAATGAATTAACCCCTGACATATATTTTTCTCTTTTTGAAATGTTTTAGAAGGTGGCAGTTATTATTGACTGCCAAAGGGTGGACTGTCAAAGTCAGAAAAATATCCCTATACACGCTGCCATATTTGCACCTCACGCTGGTCCGCGCTGCGCATGCGTGCGCTTTCCCGTGATAGCGCATACCCGCTGATGCGTGCACCCGCTCGCATCGGTATGCGTATTTACGGTAAAGAGTATGTAGTCGTAGCGTGCGACCCAATCGTTACATATTTCCACAATTAACGTAGTTTATAGATCATGGTCCCTTTGATAGATTCTGAAAGTTTGGTTAATATAGAATGTCCCTGAACGGAGGAATCCCTCTTTGTATTGTAGGAAGGGTCTAACAGGAGTCATACAGTAGTGTTTGGTACCCATCGGAAGAGTATTTAAATAGCAATATTCCGGTGTTGGTTTGGAGCGTATTAATCGCTCGTGCGAATAGTTATGGACATAAGAAGTTTATGTCCATTACTATTATTTACTCTTACTCAGGTATGCGGCGGGAAACCTAGTTTCCCACCCACCTGAGCTGTTTGAAATCGTCACAGCCCACCTGTATGAATCACCCTATGACCTTTTGTTATAATGCGAAGCCGAATTCCTGCGTCCAATGGACAATGAGGTTGTAGGGACCATTAGATTGCATTGTGTGAGTAGCATAAAAGACGGGCCTGTGGCATCCAGCTTACACTTCTCATCAAACGGTTCTCATTGCTGATAATCGGGAAGCTGGATGTCCAGAGGCGCATGCGATCGTTTCCCCTTGTGCGTAAGTTTTTCTCCGTGATCATATTGTCTTACTGTGAGCCATTTCTCTCATCTCTCTCTCTTTCTCTCTCCTCTTTCTCTCGTATTTTCCCTTGATTAGATTGTATTGTATTGTATTGTATTTATAGTGTAGTTATTTGGTTAGGAAGTCTCTGTTATATTGTAGTGTATCATTTGTACTGTGATTCCTTTTTACAAGTATATTAGTTATAATACATTTAATAGGCTTTGGACCCTAAACAAGTATCTGTGTATTCTCTCATAGTGTTATGTGTTCTCTGAGCGTCGGTGACGCTCAAACAGCTTTGTAGTTAATCAGGTTACACAAGGTTGCACTTACACTTTGTCTCTACATTAAGGTTTACTGTGTATTTCAATAGTTAAAGGTATAGATATCAAGGTTTAGCGTTGTGAGCGTCTGCGCCGCTGGTGATCTCCTCGTGGTCTCGAGCGTCCGCTACGCCATAGCGAATCATTACGTTTGTCTGTAGCCAATAGTGTGCCAGTCTGTGATCTCTGGGCCGTGAGCGAACGTGACGCTTGAGCGTCTCGCCTACGGCTGAGCGATCGTTACGCAACTTGCGTACCCTTACGGTACTTCTTAAGTAAACAGCGTACAGTGTTCTTAGACCTCATAAAGGGTTATATATACGATAAATATTTAGCTTTATCAACATCCTGCGTGACACTGCAGTGCCACTCTTAGATGGGCCCGGTGTTTGTGTCGGCCACTAGGGTCGCTAATCTTACTCACACAGCTACCTCATTGCGCCTCTTTTTTTCTTTGCGTCATGTGCTGTTTGGGGAGGGTTTTTTGGAAGGGACATCCTGCGTGACACTGCAGTGCCACTCCTAGATGGGCCCGGTGTTTGTGTCGGCCACTAGGGTCGCTAATCTTACTCACACAGCTACCTCATTGCGCCTCTTTTTTTCTTTGCGTCATGTGCTGTTTGGGGAGGGTTTTTTGGAAGGGACATCCTGCGTGACACTGCAGTGCCACTCCTAGATGGGCCCGGTGTTTGTGTCGGCCACTAGGGTCGCTAATCTTACTCACACAGCTACCTCATTGCGCCTCTTTTTTTCTTTGCGTCATGTGCTGTTTGGGGAGGGTTTTTTGGAAGGGACATCCTGCGTGACACTGCAGTGCCACTCCTAGATGGGCCCGGTGTTTGTGTCGGCCACTAGGGTCGCTAA
The DNA here is from genome assembly GCF_028390025.1 of Pseudophryne corroboree. Classification (NCBI taxonomy): domain Eukaryota; kingdom Metazoa; phylum Chordata; class Amphibia; order Anura; family Myobatrachidae; genus Pseudophryne; species Pseudophryne corroboree. Next base: position 381,531,359 of record NC_086450.1, on the reverse strand, counting down.
TCTTACTCACACAGCTACCTCATTGCGCCTCTTTTTTTCTTTGCGTCATGTGCTGTTTGGGGAGGGTTTTTTGGAAGGGACATCCTGCGTGACACTGCAGTGCCACTCCTAGATGGGCCCGGTGTTTGTGTCGGCCACTAGGGTCGCTAATCTTACTCACACAGCTACCTCATTGCGCCTCTTTTTTTCTTTGCGTCATGTGCTGTTTGGGGAGGGTTTTTTGGAAGGGCCATCCTGCGTGACACTGCAGTGCCACTCCTAGATGGGCCCGGTGTTTGTGTCGGCCACTAGGGTCGCTAATCTTACTCACACAGCTACCTCATTGCGCCTCTTTTTTTCTTTGCGTCATGTGCTGTTTGGGGAGGGTTTTTTGGAAGGGACATCCTGCGTGACACTGCAGTGCCACTCCTAGATGGGCCCGGTGTTTGTGTCGGCCACTAGGGTCGCTTATCTTACTCACACAGCGACCTCGGTGCAAATTTTAGGACTAAAAATAATATTGTGAGGTGTGAGGTATTCAGAATAGACTGAAAATGAGTGTAAATTATGGTTTTTGAGGTTAATAATACTTTGGGATCAAAATGACCCCCAAATTCTATGATTTAAGCTGTTTTTTAGTGTTTTTTGAAAAAAACACCCGAATCCAAAACACACCCGAATCCGACAAAAAAAATTCGGTGAGGTTTTGCCAAAACGCGTTCGAACCCAAAACACGGCCGCGGAACCGAACACAAAACCAAAACACAAAACCCGAAAAATTTCAGGCGCTCATCTCTACTGAAAATACATACCAATACCAACCCCACTCCTACATTATGTCACGTGAAAAAATTCAGTTCTAAAGGTGTATTGGCCCTCATTCCAAGTTGTTCGCTCGCTAGCTACTTTTAGCAGCCGTGCAAACGCATAGTCACCGCCCACGGGGGAGTGTATTTTCGCTTTGCAAGTGTGCGATCGCATGTACAGCTGAGCGGTACAAAAACATTTTGTGCAAAACAAGACCAGCCTTGTAGTTACTTATCCTGTGCGATGATTCCAGCGACTGAGGTCCCGGAATTGACGTCAGATACCCGCCCTGCAAACGCTTGAACACACCTGCGTTTTCCCTACCACTCCCAGAAAACAGTCAGTTGACACCCATAAATGCCCTCTTCCTGTCAATCTCCTTGCGATCGGCTGTGCGAATGGAATCGTCGCTAGAAGCAGTGCACAACAACGATGCTGTTTGTACCTGTAAGACGCACGTGCGCATTGCGGTGCATACGCATGCACAGTTTTGCAATTTTTTTACCTGATCGCTGCCCTGCGAAAATCGTCAGCGTGCGATCAACTCGGAATGACCCCCTTGTTCTGGTCAGTTGTTCTTGCATGATGCGTGAAGAGCATGTCTCTGTCACTTTAGTCTGTTGATACGTGAGCGGTTCAACTCCAAATAAATATGTGAGCAATTCTTCTACATGCAGAAGGAGTTTAAACTCTAGGAAAATGGGCTTGCTGATATATAAATTGCCGTTTTAAAAAACAAACAAACATGTATTGTGCTAAGGAAACTATAAGGGGAAGATTCACTGGAAACCTGGAAAGAAATAAAGTCGAGAGAGATAATGGTGGTCATTCCAAGTTGATTGCTCGCTAGCAGTTTTTAGCAGCAGTGCAAACGCTATGCCGCCTCCCGCTGGGAGTGTATCTTAGCTTAGCAGAAGTGCGAACGAAAGGATCGCAGAGTAGCTACAAAAATAAATTATGCAGTTTCAGAGTAGCTCCAGACCTACTCAGCGCTTGCGATCACTTCAGACTGTTCAGTTCCTGTTTTGACGTCACAAACACGCCCTGCGTTCGCCCAGCCACGCCTGCGTTTTTCCTGGCACGCCTGCGTTTTTTTCGAACACTCCCTGAAAACGGCCAAATAACACCCAGAAATGCCCTCTTCCTGTCAATCACTCTGCGGCCAGCAGTGCGACAGAAAAGCTTCGCTAGACCTTGTGTAAAACTGCATCGGCCGTTGTGAAAGTACGTCGCGTGTGCGTATTGTGCCGCATACGCATGAGCAGAAGTGCCGGATTTCTGCTTCATCGCTGCGCAGCGAACATTTTCTGCTAGCGATCAACTCGGAATGACCACCAATGTACCAACAAATCAGACAACTGGGACCTGACTTTTCAGTTCAGCTCATACAGGTGGCCACATTTCTACTGATCTGCCCAGCCCAACATTGCAATGATCAGATGTGTCTGCGTGAAAAGTACTAGTACAATGAAATTGGGGACATTTTTGACGTGTAATGTTGCCAATAGCAACCTATCAAATGCTTACTGCAATTATGTACACCTCTTTGGTTGCTATGGGCAAAACAATGCAATTTTTCTGTATTCTAACTTCTATAAATGATACCAGTTTTGGGGCTCAGTCTGCTACTGAATTGTGCAAATCATCTTCCACAAGATGACAAGTTCGCGGGAAAGGATTTGTGAGCGCAATCCTTTCTTTTCTGTGTTTTATTTCTGTTTTACTTTAAGAGACGTGTCTGTATTCATATTCTGGTACGTGAAGTGGATATAATTAATTTTGTTCAATAAGCATGATGACTGTTTTTCATATTAAAATCCCATCTGACAGTGTTCTGTCTTAAACATATTAGCTATGCTTGGCTTGTTCATTGCTACATTTATGTGTGGAATTGTTTGGTTTACAGTAACTTTGACTAATTTGGGTTATGATTTGTATTTTGGGATAAATCAGGCAGTAACTGAAGACTTCCTAGGAGTATCAGCTCTTGAGCTAGTAGATGGAGCCACGCTGTGCCACCCGGGCACGCCTATTGCTGAGAGCGTCCGGCGGGGCTAGGCGAACAGATCGCCTAATCACACCAGGAACGCCCGTATGCGATGGAGCCGCACTAGATGAGTGTGGCTCCATCTGTATAGCTTAGTGATAGCAGAAACTTTCAGTTATAGGGGCCTATTCATTATCATGTGATCCCCGATAATGAAGTATCCAACTCAATTCAATATTGCTCCATTGGTGAACTGGGGACTCTGTAATGTGGCACAATATAAACTGGGAGCACTAACATATAGCATATTATGAACTGCGGACACTACAATGTGGCATAATGAACTAGTTACACTGTATGTCATAATATTTACTGGCAGCACTGCAATGTATCATATTGTGAATCTGGGGCTACTGTGTGGTATATCGTGAACTATGGCACTACTATGGAACACAAAATTAACTAGGGCACTACTGCGGGGCATAAAATGGACAACTGCGGCAGAGAGAGGTGTTTCTCCAGAAGCATTGGGGTGGGGACTCCTTCAAATTGGGGCCCACAAACTTCTAGCTACGCCCCTGGGTAGAAATATGGTGTTGTATCATCAGTCACTCAATGCATTTTTGGCTGATAACACAATACCATATTTCTGTGGTGCAATCCTCCTTCACTGAAACAAGTTCCCCTCGCTCTATGAGGCTCTCCCTGACAGTGACGTGCGGTGAGGTCAGTGGCTGGGGAGGCACTGGCAGCTAACACCCCTCCCCATGGTGGGAAGGAGAAAAAAGAAGTGTAGTCCCCCATACATCACTAAAACCAGCACCAGGCAGAACCAGCCAGGGGGGGGGGGGGGTAATGCCATAACAGGGGAGACACTCAGTGTGGGGTTCCCCTGCCATAACATTAATCAGCCCCCAAGCCAGTCAGCCCGGGGCTAGAATTCCTCGGAAAGTGGGGACCCCAAAAAATAAAAATGGGCTCCCCCCTCCCGAGCAACAACCAGCACTGGGCTAATAGCTGTTCTTTACAGGTGGCCTACAGGTCCCAGCAAGCCTGCCCCAGCATGCTGGCACTTGGAGAACCACAAGTGCCAGCATGCCCAGACATAAAGAGCCCGCTGGCACCTGTAGTTCACCCGTAAAGAAAATATTAAAATAAAACACCACACTGTCTCAAAAAAACTTTTATTAGACACGATCTTCACCTTCCCAGGGCTTCCGGCGTCTTCACCTGGGGGGCCGCCGCCTCCCCGGGGTTTCTGGCATCTTCCTCCGGCGTCTTCACCTGGTGGGCGGTGGCCTTTAAGCTCTTTTGCATGGCCGCCGCCTCCCCAGGGCTTCCGGCGTCCTTACCTGGTGGGCGGCGGCTAGTAAGCTCTTTTGCATAGCCGCCGCCCATCCAGGACTTCCACTGCGTCTTCTTTCTTCAGGAGCTCTTCACTGCTCCTCCTCTGCCGTCGGACTGATGCCGCTGCCTCGCGCTGACTTATATAAGTCAAGCGGAGGGGGCGGGGCGATGACGCAACAAGCCATGATTGGCTCACGCGGCCATCTTGAATTTCAAAAATGTCGCTGAGGCGCCATTTTTGAAACTGGTACCACTCCGCTGCCAAACTCTGCAGAAACCAGGTAATACTATCGTGTCCTGCTGCCCCCACCTCCGCTACATCCCGCCGCCTGCACCGCCGCCGCATCCCACCGCCCGCACCGCCGCCGCGCCCACACAGTGATGACAGCGGATCCAGTGACGGATCCGCTGGCTAATCACTGTGGCCTCACTGACAGGAGCGTGCTTTCATGGGTTGAAAGCATGTCCCTGTATGAAAGCGGCATCTCTAATTGTGCCGCTTTCCAATGCATTTTCAATGGGCTTTTACTGCCCATGGCTTGGCCCCGCCCTCGCCCGCCCCCCGCTCCCATACCTTTCCCATTAACAATGGGAGGCACCATGATCAGTGCCTCCCAACCCCATTTACAGAGGAGCAATGATTAAATTAATATAAAGGAGATACTTATGACACAGAATATGTGTCATAAGTATCTTCTTTGTATTATTTTAATCATTAATGACAGGGGAGGCACATCCCTGCTCCCTGACCATGTAAAGCTTCAAATGTACCACATAGTGCAGGGGGAGGGGCAGTTAACACATATAAATGTTCATGTTATGATGTATGTTATATATTTGCTAACTTGTTTTCCCGGGAAAACAAGCCAGCATATATATTATATACAGCGTAACATGTGTGTTTATATGTGCTAAGAGCCCCACCCCCACTCGCTATGTGGTCAGCACTGCAGCCCTGCCGCTGCTAATGACTGGAAATATAGGCCCATACAGGCCAAAGCACCCTATTCTGATCTTGTACATTTGTGTAAAGGCAGGGCCGCAACTAGGGGGGGCTAAGGGGGCATGTGACCTGGGAGCAGGATTTGAGGGGGCGCCAAAGAGTTACAGAGGGGCAGGGTTTTGTTTGTTTTTTACAGGCAGTGCTGTGCTGCTCCAGTGAGACAGCAGATGGCTCCCGGGGCAGTGTCTCTGACCCAAATTTCTGCCCGCAGCTGGTTCCGACGCTGTGCAGGTGAGCTCCAGTACCTGGCTACTGTCTTAAACTCTCTTCTTTGCCATGCAGTTCTGCGACTAGCGTGCGGTGCACCGTGTAAGCTATAGAAGCGAGCTGTTCGTGCTGTGTTTTTTAACAGGCTATGATCCCGGCTGACTTCCCAGCACCAACTGATAACAGGCTGCCAGCTACACACCATTGAGAGGACACACTGCCCCAGGCTTTTGCTTGTTAACAGGTGCAGTCAACGATGTTACAGAAATCAAAGGCTCACTTTGCCAGCTATCCACTTGACAGTGGAAACTATGAGCCTGGACAACCTCCAACTTTCACCGAGTATCACTACAGCAGCTTTGTGGTGAGTTTATAGACAGACTTTATTATTGGCACTATGCTCCCAGTTAGCAGTATCAACCTCCGCTTTGCATCCCAGATGGGGGGATTTGGTGTAGCTTATAGGGGGGTGTAGTTTAGTAATGTATTGTAATATTTAGAGGCATGTAGTACACTGATGTGGTGTAGCATATAAGGGGATGTAGTGTAGTGATGTAGTGTAGCATATAGGGTATGTAGTGTAGTAGTGTATTGCAGTATATAGGGGCATGTAGTGCACTGATGTGGTGTAGTATATACGGGGATGGAGTGTAGTGTATAGGGTATGTAGTGTAGTAATGTAGTGCAGTATATAGGGGCATGTAGTGCACTGATGTGGTGGAGTATATAAGGGGATGGCATGTAGTGTATAGGGGAATGTAGTGTAGTAATGTAGTGCAGTATATAGGGGCATGTAGTGCACTGATGTGGTGTAGCATATAAGGGGATGTAGTGTAGTAATGTAGTGTAGCATGTAGGGTATGTAGTGCAGTGTATAGGGGCATGAGGTATAGTGATGTAGTGTTATACTATAGTGCAGTGATATAGTGCAATGTATGGGGACACACAGGGGGGCATGTAGTGGAACACGCTGCTGGGGGGGCATGTGACGCTTAGGGCATTTGGGGCACATAGGGGAATATTGTCTAATAGTATTCTTTTTTTCCAGTTTTTTGATAATCTGATTATTTTAGTCTGACAGGTTTTGTTTGTCTTTTGTGTTTCTGTTTTTTTTGTTTTTGTTTTTTGTTTTTTTTTGGGGGGTGCACGCCAAATTACTGCCTTGCCCCGGGTGACGAAACTCCTAGTTTCGGCCATGGCAAAGGTTGGTGCATGCACAGCAGGACCTGTTTGGTCTTGCAGTACCAGTTTCTGTTCCAGAACAAGCTTTGCTACAGGTAGAGTCTGCCATATCCGAAGTGATTTGTACTAGAAGTATTTCGGATTTTTTATTTTTACATATTTTGGAATATTTGCATAGCATAATGAAATATTTTGGGGATGGCACCCAAGCCAAAACACAGAATTCATTTAAGTTTCGCATACACTTTATACACAGCCTGAAAGTCATTTTATATATTATTTGTAATAACTGCATGTATGAAACAAACTTCTCACTATCTCAGTTGCGCTCTAAATATGTTGGATTTTGTAATATTTTGGATAAATGGGAGGTCAGGTGATTGCATGTTACGCCCCTGGTGTTACTTTTAACCTCTGCACTTAGGAAGACACTGGCCCTCATTCCGAGTTGATCGCTCGCTAGCTACTTTTAGTAGCCGTGCAAACGCATAGTTGCTGCCCACGGGGGAGTGTATTTTTACTTTGCAAGTGTGCGAACGCCTGTGCAGCAGAGCTGTGCAAAAACATTTTGTGCAGTTTCTGAGTAGGTATGGACTTACTCAGCCCTTGCGATCACTTCAGTCTATTTGGTGCCGGAATTGACGTCAGACACCCGCCCTGCAAACGCATGGACACGCCTGCATTTTTCCAAACGCTCTCAGAAAACGGTCAGTTGCCACCCACAACGCCCTCTTCCTGTCAATCTCCTTGCGATCGCCCGTGCGAATGGATTCTTTGTTAAATCCATAGCTCAGCAACGATCCGCTGTGTACCCGTATGACGTGCATGCGCATTGCAGTAGAGACCTGATCGCAGCGCTGCAAAAAACGGCAGCGAGCGATCAACTCGGAATGACCCCCACTGTACAGTACGTCAACTGTCTCCTAACTACTTTTGAACTCTACTTTTTGCAATGTAACCTACCTACAAAAGATCTTATCTCACTGTAACACACACACACTTTTCAGAAATATGAGCAAATATATGAAAAACATACATTAAAACACAGTTAAAAATGATGTATGACGGCCCAATACTAATAAATCATTAATAGGGAAGAATTTTGGAAGCCTAAACTAGGAATGGGATCCCTGTAGATGTCTATTCTAAGTATCTAATTTGAGCTGTGGTTTTGTACTAAACTTTCTTGGCCCTTAGTGGCTCTTCTGATCCTATGACCTTGTTACCTGTGCTTTCTCTTTAGCTTAATTACTTAAATACATTATACATAGAGATGGACTGGTCCAGTTCTCAGAGAACCCAACCAACCCGAATTTCACTAATCTGAAGGGATCCAAGCAGAGGCGTTACCGGGTGTGGTGACACCCAGTGCGCACCCCTGATCTCCTGCCGTCACTCTTGTGGGTGACCCCAATTAACTCGCAGTTAACCGCAGACCGCAAAGTTCCCATCATGAACCATGTCCTGATTGACATTGCAGGAGCGCACAGCCAATCAGGAGAGTGCCATGACGTGGCGCTCCCTGATTGGCTGGCGGGACCTTCACTGACAGCAGTCACGGGGGGTCCCGCCAGTCGGGGAAAGGGGTTCCATGTGTAAACATGGGACCCCTTTCAGTTCGTGGTTCGGGTTCTTCGTTTTTTTATTTTAACAAGTCCCTGGATTACAAATGTAAAGAAGAGGACCGATCTACACAGAATTGTTAGTGAGTATAATTTTTATTTACAGGTACCCCGTGGATTCTACTGGGGAAGAGGACCGAGGGGCTCCATGTCAACATAGGTAAGTATGTATGTATGTAAGTGTGCATGTATGTAAATTAAACTTGTACTATCATGGTGTGTGTCTTGTGTTTTTTGGGGGGTATTTTTTTGTAGTAGAACTACAGGTACCAGCAGGCCCGTTCTTTTCCCACATGCTGGTACTTGTGGTTCTCCAAGTACCAGCTTGCGGGGAGGCTTGCTGAGACTTGTAGTTCTTCTACAAAAAACAATATTCTTTATTTTTACACAAAGGCTATCAGCCTCCCATCCACCACCCACGGATGGGGGGGACAGCCTCGGGCTTCACCCCTGGTCCTTGGGTGGCTGAAGGGGGGGACCCCTTGATTTAAGGGGTCCCCACTCCTCCAGGGTACCCCGGCCAGGGGTGACTAGTTGGGGGGTAATGTCACGGCCGCAGGGACCTATATAAAAGTGTCCCCTGGCTGTGGCATTATCTCTCTGGCTAGTGGAGCCCGGTGCTTGTGTTAAAAATACGGGCGACCCCCTACGTCTTTTGACAGTGGAAACTATGAGCCTGGACAACCTCCAACTTTCACCGAGTATCACTACAGCAGCTTTGTGGTGAGTTTATAGACAGACTTTATTATTGGCACTATGCTCCCAGTTAGCAGTATCAACCTCCGCTTTGCATCCCAGATGGGGGGATTTGGTGTAGCTTATAGGGGGGTGTAGTTTAGTAATGTATTGTAATATTTAGAGGCATGTAGTACACTGATGTGGTGTAGCATATAAGGGGATGTAGTGTAGTGATGTAGTGTAGCATATAGGGTATGTAGTGTAGTAGTGTATTGCAGTATATAGGGGCATGTAGTGCACTGATGTGGTGTAGTATATACGGGGATGGAGTGTAGTGTATAGGGTATGTAGTGTAGTAATGTAGTGCAGTATATAGGGGCATGTAGTGCACTGATGTGGTGGAGTATATAAGGGGATGGCATGTAGTGTATAGGGGAATGTAGTGTAGTAATGTAGTGCAGTATATAGGGGCATGTAGTGCACTGATGTGGTGTAGCATATAAGGGGATGTAGTGTAGTAATGTAGTGTAGCATGTAGGGTATGTAGTGCAGTGTATAGGGGCATGAGGTATAGTGATGTAGTGTTATACTATAGTGCAGTGATATAGTGCAATGTATGGGGACACACAGGGGGGCATGTAGTGGAACACGCTGCTGGGGGGGCATGTGACGCTTAGGGCATTTGGGGCACATAGGGGAATATTGTCTAATAGTATTCTTTTTTTCCAGTTTTTTGATAATCTGATTATTTTAGTCTGACAGGTTTTGTTTGTCTTTTGTGTTTCTGTTTTTTTTGTTTTTGTTTTTTGTTTTTTTTTGGGGGGTGCACGCCAAATTACTGCCTTGCCCCGGGTGACGAAACTCCTAGTTTCGGCCATGGCAAAGGTTGGTGCATGCACAGCAGGACCTGTTTGGTCTTGCAGTACCAGTTTCTGTTCCAGAACAAGCTTTGCTACAGGTAGAGTCTGCCATATCCGAAGTGATTTGTACTAGAAGTATTTCGGATTTTTTATTTTTACATATTTTGGAATATTTGCATAGCATAATGAAATATTTTGGGGATGGCACCCAAGCCAAAACACAGAATTCATTTAAGTTTCGCATACACTTTATACACAGCCTGAAAGTCATTTTATATATTATTTGTAATAACTGCATGTATGAAACAAACTTCTCACTATCTCAGTTGCGCTCTAAATATGTTGGATTTTGTAATATTTTGGATAAATGGGAGGTCAGGTGATTGCATGTTACGCCCCTGGTGTTACTTTTAACCTCTGCACTTAGGAAGACACTGGCCCTCATTCCGAGTTGATCGCTCGCTAGCTACTTTTAGTAGCCGTGCAAACGCATAGTTGCTGCCCACGGGGGAGTGTATTTTTACTTTGCAAGTGTGCGAACGCCTGTGCAGCAGAGCTGTGCAAAAACATTTTGTGCAGTTTCTGAGTAGGTATGGACTTACTCAGCCCTTGCGATCACTTCAGTCTATTTGGTGCCGGAATTGACGTCAGACACCCGCCCTGCAAACGCATGGACACGCCTGCATTTTTCCAAACGCTCTCAGAAAACGGTCAGTTGCCACCCACAACGCCCTCTTCCTGTCAATCTCCTTGCGATCGCCCGTGCGAATGGATTCTTTGTTAAATCCATAGCTCAGCAACGATCCGCTGTGTACCCGTATGACGTGCATGCGCATTGCAGTAGAGACCTGATCGCAGCGCTGCAAAAAACGGCAGCGAGCGATCAACTCGGAATGACCCCCACTGTACAGTACGTCAACTGTCTCCTAACTACTTTTGAACTCTACTTTTTGCAATGTAACCTACCTACAAAAGATCTTATCTCACTGTAACACACACACACTTTTCAGAAATATGAGCAAATATATGAAAAACATACATTAAAACACAGTTAAAAATGATGTATGACGGCCCAATACTAATAAATCATTAATAGGGAAGAATTTTGGAAGCCTAAACTAGGAATGGGATCCCTGTAGATGTCTATTCTAAGTATCTAATTTGAGCTGTGGTTTTGTACTAAACTTTCTTGGCCCTTAGTGGCTCTTCTGATCCTATGACCTTGTTACCTGTGCTTTCTCTTTAGCTTAATTACTTAAATACATTATACATAGAGATGGACTGGTCCAGTTCTCAGAGAACCCAACCAACCCGAATTTCACTAATCTGAAGGGATCCAAGCAGAGGCGTTACCGGGTGTGGTGACACCCAGTGCGCACCCCTGATCTCCTGCCGTCACTCTTGTGGGTGACCCCAATTAACTCGCAGTTAACCGCAGACCGCAAAGTTCCCATCATGAACCATGTCCTGATTGACATTGCAGGAGCGCACAGCCAATCAGGAGAGTGCCATGACGTGGCGCTCCCTGATTGGCTGGCGGGACCTTCACTGACAGCAGTCACGGGGGGTCCCGCCAGTCGGGGAAAGGGGTTCCATGTGTAAACATGGGACCCCTTTCAGTTCGTGGTTCGGGTTCTTCGTTTTTTTATTTTAACAAGTCCCTGGATTACAAATGTAAAGAAGAGGACCGATCTACACAGAATTGTTAGTGAGTATAATTTTTATTTACAGGTACCCCGTGGATTCTACTGGGGAAGAGGACCGAGGGGCTCCATGTCAACATAGGTAAGTATGTATGTATGTAAGTGTGCATGTATGTAAATTAAACTTGTACTATCATGGTGTGTGTCTTGTGTTTTTTGGGGGGTATTTTTTTGTAGTAGAACTACAGGTACCAGCAGGCCCGTTCTTTTCCCACATGCTGGTACTTGTGGTTCTCCAAGTACCAGCTTGCGGGGAGGCTTGCTGAGACTTGTAGTTCTTCTACAAAAAACAATATTCTTTATTTTTACACAAAGGCTATCAGCCTCCCATCCACCACCCACGGATGGGGGGGACAGCCTCGGGCTTCACCCCTGGTCCTTGGGTGGCTGAAGGGGGGGACCCCTTGATTTAAGGGGTCCCCACTCCTCCAGGGTACCCCGGCCAGGGGTGACTAGTTGGGGGGTAATGTCACGGCCGCAGGGACCTATATAAAAGTGTCCCCTGGCTGTGGCATTATCTCTCTGGCTAGTGGAGCCCGGTGCTTGTGTTAAAAATACGGGCGACCCCCTACGTCTTTTGTCCCCCATATTTTTTGCACCAGGAACAGGCGGTTGTTTAAATATGGGGGAACCCTACACCATTTTTTTACCCTGTATTTTTAGAACCAGGACCGGCTCAAAGAGCCTGAGGCTGGTTATGCTTAGGAGGGGGGACCCCACCCAAATTGTTTTTTAATTTTTAACACTTTCATCACTTCTCAGAATATACACAATGAAGCCCTGCATGGATCTCACAGATCCGGCCGGGATTCATTGTGTTTTGTCAGGCAGTGTTTTACTAATCACTCCCGTAAAACACTGCCCGACATTACGAATGACATCGACATCGGAAAAACGAAAATGCAGAATACGACAGCATAGTAGATGACACGTAAAAAATAAAAAAAGTTGCAAATTCACACTACCGATGTCATTCGTGTTTAATCTCCCACCAAATCCCGACAATTACGAATCTTAGTAAATATACCCCCAGGCTTGGGTCTTCCCGTCTGACTCAGATCCCAAAACAAGGTAAAACGTCATCTTCCCGGTGTCGGATGTTGCATGTTTTGGATTCCCTCCCACGGTGATTCGGTTGCCATTTCATGCTGGAGATCAGAGGGATAGGTTGCAGCTAGGCAGGCAGGGCTCTCTTAAGTTGTGAAACTGAAATCAAATCAAACTGTAAAGCGATAGTGTTTAGCAGCAGCTAAAATGCATGTAAAGGCAGGTGCACAGTGTCACTCGGGATACGGTCATTAGATCGACCACACTTAGGTCTACAGTCATTAGGTTGACCACTATTGGTCGACATGCATTAGGTTTACATGGTCACTAGGTCGACATGTACTCGGTCAACATGGAAAAAGGTCGACATGCGTTTTTCAAAAAAATCTTACATTTTTTGAACTTTTTCATAATTTACGATCCATGTGGAGTACGATTGGGAACAGTAACCTGTGCCGAGCGTAGCGAGGCACCTTGCCCGAAGCATGGCGATCGAAGCGAGCCATGTGAGGGGACACGGTGCACTAATTGGGGTTCCCCGTCACTTTACGAAGAAAATGACAAAAAAAAGGTTAAAAAAAACATGCCGACTTTGTTCATGTCGACCTAATGACCATGTCGACCTAATGCATGTCGACCTAAGTGTGGTTGACCTAATGACCCATACCCTGTCACTCTGTGGACTCAGAGAGGGAGCATTGTTTGTTTAAACAGGCTGTGTCACAAAAAAAGTCATTCATTGAGGAGGCTGGAGCACATTGTGTGACTGTGCACTGTCCTAAAAAAAAGTTATTTGGATAGTGACAGTGATCTACTGTTTGTGGTCATTGGTCAGTGTCACTTGTTGAAAACTAGAGTGTGTACTGCTGTGTTATTGTGTGTAGATTCAGAACTTCAAACTGTCAGGCAGTGATACAGTGGTTAATAACGGTCAGTAGGTCCAGGCAGGGCCACCATGTTAATAATATCTGCACAGTGCATTGTAGTTGGTGCACACTTGCTTAAACTTGTGTGTGTTCAGCCAAGCAAACTTCAGGCAGGCAGAAGGATACAGTGGTTAATAACAACACTAACGGTCTGTAGGTCCAGGTAGGGCCACCACTTTAATATCTGCGCAGTACGTTGTAGTTGGTGCACACTTGCTTAAATTTGTGTGTGTTCAGTTGAGTATACTTCAGGCAGACAGTGTGATAAGTGGTTAATAATAACACTAACAGTCAGTAGGTCCAGGTAGGGCCACCGAGTTAATAATATAAGTGCTGTGAGTCGATATGGATCACGATCAGTCAATGGAAGAGCAAGAGAAGCAACCAAGTACTAGTGCTGCTAAAGGTGGTCCCAGGGGCATAAAGTTTAGGAAAGGGCACCTGAAATTTAAATCTTTCACAATGTTAAAAAAGGCTGAAGAACAAACTGTGTGTTCACAAATCCCTGAGGAAAGTCTACGGGTGTCCACATTAGCTATATGTGAGTCTGATGTAGAAGAGAATGATAAGGATTTTGTTTCTGTAAGTCATACACCGGTGGCAGCATTTCTTGCCCATAAAATCATTGTGATGCCTTGGCATAAGGCCAAAAAAGATACTCCTTGGGTGTGGGATTACTTTTACCCAAATCCTGACAATGGGGTAGATTTACTATGGTCCCGATTTTGACCGAGATGCCGTTTTTTCATCAAAGTGTCATCTCGGTAATTTACTAAGCAATAATCACGGCAGTGATGAGGGCATTCGTATTTTTTGGGAAGTAGTTGTAAAAAAATACGAATGAATACACCATCGGTCAAAATACGCCAGCAAATTAGTAGAACTCGGTAATTTACTAAAAAGTGCAAATCTCCAAAGAGGAAAACACTGCCGTGAAAAATTACAAATGGCAAAAAAGTGCTAAAAAAAAGCAGACCTGCTTTTTATATTCGTGATTGCATAGGCATGCAGGGATCCATGAGATCCGTGCATGTCTATCAGTGGGAAGGGGTGGGAAAGTGGTTTTTTTCCCAAAAAAAAAATTGCGTGGGGTCCCCCCTCCTAAGCATAACCAGCCTCGGGCTCTTTGAGCCGATCCTGGTTGCAAAAATATGGGGGGGGAAATGACGGGGGTTCCCCCATATTTAAGCAACCAGCATCGGGCTCTGCGCCTGGTCCTGGTTCCAATAATACGGGGGACAAAAAGAGTAGGGGTCCCCCGTATTTTTAAAACCAGCACCGGGCTCCACTAGCTGGACAAATAATACCACAGCCGGGGGTCACTTTTATATAGTGCCCTGCGGCCGTGGCATCAAAAATCCAACTAGTCACCCCTGGCCGGGGTACCCTGGGGGAGTGGGGACCCCTTCAATCAAGGGGTCCCCCCCCAGCCATCCAAGGGCCAGGGGTGAAGCCCGAGGCTGTCCCCCCCATCCAATGGGCTGCGGATGGGGGGGCTGATAGCCTTTTGTGATAATGAAAATATATTGTTTTTAGTAGCAGTACTCGGGCTTCACCCCTGGCCCTTGGGTGGCTGGGGGGGACCCCTTGATTGAAGGGGTCCCCACTCCCCCAGGGTACCCCGGCCAGGGGTGACTAGTTGGATTTTTGATGCCACGGCCGCAGGGCACTATATAAAAGTGACCCCCGGCTGTGGCATTATCTGTCCAGCTAGTGGAGCCCGGTGCTGGTTTTAAAAATACGGGGGACCCCTACTCTTTTTGTCCCCCGTATTTTTGGAACCAGGACCAGGCGCAGAGCCCGATGCTGGTTGCTTAAATATGGGGGAACCCCTGTCATTTTTCCCCCTATATTTCTGCAACCAGGATCGGCTCAAAGAGCCCAAGGCTGGTTATGCTTAGGAGGGGGGACCCCACGCAATTTTTTTTATGATTTTACACTGTTTAATTTAAAAAAAAAAAAAAAAAATGAACCCCAGCACGGATCACACAGATCCGGCCGAGATTCATTTTTAAAAAGTCGGCAGTGTTTTGCTAGTCACTGCCGTAAAAAACTGAAAAAAAAACCGAATGACATCGACATCGGAAAACCCGAAAAGGCAAAATACGGCAGCTTAGTAAATTAGTCGTAATAAATTCAAAAAGTTGCAGTTTTACACTTTCGATGTCATTCGTGATTGAACTTTGACCTGAAACGGGAAAATACGAATCTTAGTAAATTTACCCCAATGTTTGTGAAGGCATCTGCTCCATTTGTGAGGCCAAAGTTAGTAGAGGTAGGAACATTAATGAAAAATTGGTTTGTGGGGGCCCAAACAAACCAAGCACTTCAGCAACAAAAGTGGCAGTGCCTGTCGCTGAAGCGCTTGATTTGTTAAACTGTGCATGTAATTTTTTTAATATACAATATAAGGATGGGTGAGAGGGCCCAAGCACAATTAATTATGGCCTGTATGGGTGCATTGGTGATGGTCTAGTTTTCAGAGAGAAACATTTTTTATTGGTTTGGTTATTGCTCCAAAATCTGTACTAATTTGCCACACATTTTGAACAAAAAATAATGTGGTGCATCACACATGTTAATTTCAATTAAGCAATAAAATCAATCAATCCATCCATCAATCAATAAATTTTGCATTCTTCTTTTACGGCCTTTTCTCTCCTAATTTGCTGCAGGACAGGTACAGCTCTTGACCTAGGCCTCACACAAGTGAATTTTAATCAATCAATCAATCAATCAATCAATCAATCAATCATTTTTATATTATTCTGTTATTGGATTTTCTCTCCTAATCTGTTGTAAAATAGACGTCAATATAGTCCACATCTCAATTTTTTTACAATAATCTATTCACTCAATTTATCTATCAGTCTTTTACCTGCCTTTCACTATATACTTCACCTCCATTTCCCTGTATTTCCCTCAGTTCTCTGGGCTAGTTCTTGATTGAATATTTTGTATGGGGTTGTCTAGTTTATTAAACTGCCATCCTCCTGTCTGCCACTGCTGTGTGGCAATGTTTCATAGATGTATACCTCCCAAATTTTGAGCTGTGCTGATCGGAAACAAATGCTGCAAGTATGGCGGTACGGGGCGGTACGGCGTACTGGTAAGAAATTTCCAGCCGGTACGCCGTACCGCTAGGCCGTCCACCATATTTGCATCCCGCTGGCTGCTACGTGAGGGGAGGAGAGCGCAGCGCCTCTCTTGCCCCTCAATTCTCGGTGATGCCCGGTCTCTGGTGGCTGCAGCGGTGGGGTGAATCTCAATAAGGCACCGGTTTGCTAGCCAATCAGAGCTCGTGGGCCGGCAGCCGCGGCTCCTGATTGGATGCCAGTCTGCGAGCTCTGATTGGCTAAAGAACCGGCGCCTCATTTGAGATACCCATTGCCGGAGACAAGACTTCACGAGCATTGGGGGGCAGGAGATGCGCGCGCTGCGCTTGCCTTCCCTCACATAGCAGCAACAGAGGCAGCAGCGGTGAGCAGGGGGGCACTCTGGGGCATTTGTGTATCTGGCATTGTGGGAGTATTTGTGTATCTGGCACTGTGGGGCAATGTATATCTGGCACTGTGGGGGCAATGTATATCTGGCACTGTGGGGGCATTTGTGTATCTGGCACTGTGGGCAAGGGCGTAGCTACCATAGGTGCAGGCAGTGCAGCTGCTATGGGGCCCAGGGCTGAGAGGGGACCACCTTCCCTGTGAAAGTTACATGTGGTACATATATTTTTCGCCATTGAATGGTCTGTAGGGGTCCTTTCAAACTTTTTCCTTGGGGTCTGCAATATATCTAGGTATGCCTCTGGACCTGCTCATTGTAGTGTGGTATAAAATTAACTGGGGGGCATTTTAATGTTGTATAATATGAACCGGGGCACTGTAATGATGCACAATATGCACGGGGAGCACTATATATCATAAGGTGAATTGGGGGTACTGTGCGGCATAATGTGAACTGGCAGCTCTGAAATGTGACATAAGGTGAATTTAAGCAATGCTATAATTCATAAAATAAACCAGGGCACTACTAGGGGGCATAACATTAAATAAGGCTCTGCTATGGTTCAGAAAATGAACTAGGGCACTATTATGGGGCATAAAATTAACAACTGCTGCAGAGAAGTGTCTCTCTAGAAGTATTGGTACGGGGGCCCCTTCAAAATGTTGCTATGGGGCCCACAAAGTTCTGGCTACGCCCCTGACTGTGGGGTAATGTATATCTGACACTGTGGGGGCATTTGTGTATTTGGCACTGTGCGAGCATTTGTGTATCTGGCACTGTGGGGGCATTTGTGTATCTGGCACTGTGGGGGTATTTGTGTATCTGGCACTGTGGAGCAATGTATATCTGGCACTGTGGGGACATTTGTGTATCCGGCGCTGTGGGGCAATGTATATCTGACACTGTGGGGGCATTTGTGTATCTGGCACTGTGGGGCAATGTATAGCTGACACTGGGGCAATGTGTATCTGACACCTTGGGGGCATTTGTGTATCTAGCACTGTGGGGCAATGTATATCTGGCACTGTAGGGGCATTTGTGTATCAGGCACTATGGGGGCATTTGTGTATCTGGCACTGTGGGGGCATTTGTGTATCTGGCACTGTGGGGCAATGTATATCTGGCACTGTGGGGGCATTTGTGTATCTAGCACTGTGGGGCAATGTATATCTGACACTGTGGGGGAATTTGTGTATCTGGCACTGTGGGACAATGTATATCTAGCACTGTGGGGTCATTTGTGTATATGGCACTGTGGGGGCATTTGTGTATCTGGCACTGTGGGGCAATGTATAGCTGATACTGGGGCAATGTGTATCTGACACTGGGGCATTTGCGTATCTGGCATTGTGGGGCAATGTGTATCTGGAACTGTGGTGGCATTTGTGTATCTGGCACTGTGGGGCAATGTATATCTGACACTGTGTAGCTGACAATGTATATCTGACAATGTGTAGCTGACACTGGGGCAATGTGTATCTGACACTTGGGCATTTGTGTATCTGACACTGTGGGGCAATGTGTATCTGGCACTGTGGGGGCATTTGTATATCTGGTACTGTGTGGGCATTTGTGTATATGGCACTGTGGGGGCATTTGTGTATCTGGCACTGTGGAGCAATGTATATCTGACACTGTGGCGGCATTTGTGTATCTGGCAATGTGGGGCAATGTGTATCTGGCACTGTGGGGCAATGTGTATCTGGCACTGTGGGGCAATGTGTATTTGGCGCTGTGGGGGCATTTGTGTATCTGGCACTGTGGGGGCATTAGTGTATCTGGCACTGTGGGGGCAATGTGTATCTGACACTGTGGGTCAATGTATATCTGGCACTGTGGGGGCATTTGTGTATCTGGCACTGTGGGGCAATGTGGAACTGGCACTGTGGGGCAATGTGGAACTGGCACTGTGGGGCATTTGTGTATCTGGCACTGTGGGCAATGTGTATCTGGCACTGTGGGGCACTGTATATCTGGCACTGTGGGGCAATGTATATCTGGCACTGTGGGGCAACGTGTATCTGTCACTATTGGGGTCTTATGTGTATCTGGCCCCCCATATGTGCATCACGCTCCCATTTTATTGACCACGCCCCATGTGTCATTTGGCCACACCCATTTTTCTACTTGCACCACTGGGCATGTGCCCAAAATTATGAGGCATGGCCTTAGCGGAATGCTGAGTCAGAGATCCACGCCCCCATTTTCATCAAGCACTCCTGGAGCTGCTAGACAGTCCCCAGCCTCTCCCAGAGCCGGCACAGTGACTGTGGATGAAGAGCGCATGCACCCGTGATCCATTCTCTGCTGATCTGCAGTGCAAAGCATCAGTGTCAGAGTGTCTCCCCACAACCTCCCCCCTCCCGAGGCACACTGTGTCAGCGGGACAGTCCCAGAAAAACGGGACTGTCCCAATGGAATTGGCTTAGTTTAGCCAGCCAGCCTGTGTCCAATATTGGCGAAAACAATATTGTGAGCTGTGAGGTGTTCAAACTTTACTGGAAATATCTGGAAATGAATGCTATTGGTATTGAATGTTATTGAGGTTAATAATACTGTAGCAACGAAAACAAGTCCAAATCACATTATTTTAGCTGTTTTTACAGCATTTAAAAAAAATAGGTCCAAAATCACAATACGTGAGGTTGGTTTTGCAAAGCTAGAACCAAAATTTGAGAATGAATCCAAATCCAAAACCAACACATGGGTTGGTCATAGAATAGTGCTCGAAAGATGTTGCTGGTGGACCGGAGGCAGAGGATGCTGCCCAATCACTCTGATTGTGTTCTAAACCACAGGGCAGCCAGAGAGCATTCACCAAACATGCAAATCCAGAGCACCTGTGGCCCCAAAATCGGACAGTTCTAAGGGCCTAGTCTACAAGTGTGATATCACAGTCACACATTAGATAAGCACATTACAGATTGCATTTAAAGTATATAGTGCAGCATGATGCATAAAACCTCATTTTGGGGCTAATTCAGGCTGGCCGCAGAAAAAACGATCGCCTCTGCCTGTCAAACAGGTAGAGGCGGCCGCGGGGTGGGCGTTAACACTGTTTCCAGGGAGGAGACGGAGCGTTGCGGGGTCGACCCGAACGGTGGGTAGAGGTGGATGAACGGAGGCGTGTCAAGGGCGTGGTGACAGGTAAAATGGCGCCGGGACGCCTGCGGCCGCAGCTAACCTGTGCTGGCGGGAGTCGTCTTTAGTTTCTGCTGACAAGCAGAAATTGCAAAGCGAATGTAGAAGGGGGGGGGGGGGGAGGCGCCAGTCAGCATGCTGATTAGCAGAATTGTTATCCTTACTCTATTAGCCCTTTTATTAGGTAACAAACTTAATTTTCTGTTTGCTGGGAAGGGGGGTTGGGGGGTTTATGATTACCAGGGCCTATCTGGGCCTTGGCCAGCTTCTGAGAGGCACCACACATAGTATTTCTCAGGGTTTTTAAGGAGGGGTAGGTGGTGTGTGGCCATGCATGCCTCCTTGATTTTGACACATAGCCCCCTCCCCCTCCTACCCCCCACTGTTCCCCTAGAAATGTGGAGCCCTGGGCAGCTGCCCAGTGTGCCTATACATTAAGATGGCCCGTGCTCTAGCAATGGAATGCCATCTATTCAGAGATCATCTGCTGCTTTGCAGAGCAGTGGGTGATCAAAGGCTCCCCCCAACCGCCCCCCCCCCCTCCTCCCCCCGCCAGGGACAGTAGGACAGTGTCTAAATAGCGGGACTATCCCACTAGAATCAGGACAGTTGGGAAACATACATATACTCAGATTCTGTTTTCCCTATTGGCACAAACTGTATCAGGGCTTGCTGGCATGTGTAGTCCCACAACTTGCTGGGATGTGTACATGTGCAAGTGGTAGTGACCAAATGCATACAGTACACCCTTTACAATACACCATTCACCAGCACATATAGGCCCTCATTCCGAGTTGATTGCACGCTGGCTGTTTTTAGCAGCCCTGCAAACACATAGTCGCCGCCCACGGGGGAGTGTATTTTCGCTTTGCAAGTGTGCGAACACCTGTGCAGCCGAGCTCTGCAAAAACATTTTGTGCAGTTTCAGAGTAGGTCTGAACTTACTCAGCCCTTGCGATCACTTCAGACTTTTTGGTGCCGGAATTGACGTTACACACCCGGCCTCCTAACGCCCGGACACGCCTGCGTTTTCCCTACCACTCCCAGAAAACGGTCAGTTGACACCCATAAACGCCCTCTTTCTGTAAATCTTCTTGCGATCGGCTGTGCGTATGGTTTCTTCGTTAAATCCATAGCTCAGCAACGATCCGCATTGTACCCGTACGACATGCGTGCGCATTGCGGTACATACGCATGTGCAGTAGAGACCTGATCGCAGCGCAGCGAAAATCGGCAGCATGCGATCAACTCGGAATGACCCCCATAGTCAAAGTCTGTTTTCCTTATTGGCACAAACTGTGGGCTTGCTGAGCTGCACTATACTACATATATATATATATATATATATATATACATCAAACCAGGGTTGTCTGCACTCACAGTTGAAATATGAAATGCTGGGGTGTCACTCAAGTTCCATTAGAGCAAGGCATCTACCTTTTTCCATGAACATATATGTCTTGTATAGAGTGCACTCACCAGACTGTTATTAGAGCCAGCAGGGTTTTTATTCAGACATCAGGTACAACATCACACACCGACGTTTCGGTCCTATCTGGACCTTCTTCAAGGCTTAACTGACACCAACATGACCTATCTATATATAGCCATCACCTTAATTATGCTCTAATAAAAACAGACATGGAACATAGATGACATGGACATATACATACAAACATATTATAATAGTCTTACCTAATCAGATCCCTTCATGTCCCCACACGGCTAGTGTGTTATCCGTCCCGTATATTCAAGTGCTTGGATGAATATTCACTTATTCCCGCTTCGTCCGCCAATCCATCTGAACTGCACGCCGGCGGAAGCGGAAGCAACTACATCTTGCTTGGAACGCAACCACATGATCTCGACATGTGGTGCCCACAAGCAGCCAGTCACTACGATACTCAGCATTACGTGTGTTACGCACGTCATCACGCGCGACGTCCGTAATCTCATGAGACATCAGCACCATCACACATTATTTCAGTGTATACCACGGGCGTTGCCTGGCAACATAGTTACCAAGGCAACCCTCAAATATGTCTATACCCGTCATTTTTACACATGTAGTGGGAACATTATATACATATGGGGTAATCCTTGTGTCCCCATATGACAAACAGTGGACACGAAGGAATCTGATGATACATAGATAAAAATGGCTAGAGAATAAAGAACATCGTGCATCATATCGAGACCATCATATTAACAATACATAACACATATACATATATAATGCAAAATATAGAATTTAACAATATTATGGACCCTGTACAGACAAGACTAGTACAGACCGGAACACATTCAAAATAATATATATACATATATAAAAAAAAATATATATATATAACAAAATCAGAAAAAATCATAATCATTGTGACGGGACTTAAAAATCTACCAACATGTCAGTCCTTTCTTCTTATAGAA
The DNA here is from genome assembly GCF_028390025.1 of Pseudophryne corroboree. Lineage (NCBI taxonomy): Eukaryota > Metazoa > Chordata > Amphibia > Anura > Myobatrachidae > Pseudophryne > Pseudophryne corroboree. The sequence goes on along the minus strand of NC_086450.1, from coordinate 381,508,939 downwards.
AAATATTGAAATGTACTGATTCATTTAAGCCCTTAGGATAAACAGTCTCTAATTTGTGTATCCAATATGCCTCTCGGCGTAGAAGGATCTTGGCACGATCACCACCCCTCGATAGTGGTGGTATCCTGTCTATAACCATGTAACGTAACGCAGTCAACTGGTGTTGATGTTGTACGAAATGACGTGCGACTGGTTTATCCGACCCACCCGTTTTCAATGCCAATCTGATATTAGATCGATGGTTTGAGATCCGTTCACGGAATGATCTTATTGTAATGATCATAATTGGCTACCCTCAAAGAAACTGGGTTGCTATAAGTGCCCTAATTGTACTACATGCAGAAGTATGCTGACTGGCAACAGTTTTCCACACCCACACGATGGTCGACGGATACCTATACAACACCGTCTAACGTGCACCTCTGATTATGTGGTATATATCTTGATATGTCCATGCTCGCTAGTATATGTGGGCAAAACAATAAGATCATTCCGTGAACGGATCTCAAACCATCGATCTAATATCAGATTGGCATTGAAAACGGGTGGGTCGGATAAACCAGTCGCACGTCATTTCGTACAACATCAACACCAGTTGACTGCGTTACGTTACATGGTTATAGACAGGATACCACCACTATCGAGGGGTGGTGATCGTGCCAAGATCCTTCTACGCCGAGAGGCATATTGGATACACAAATTAGAGACTGTTTATCCTAAGGGCTTAAATGAATCAGTACATTTCAATATTTTTCTATAAGAAGAAAGGACTGACATGTTGGTAGATTTTTAAGTCCCGTCACAATGATTATGATTTTTTCTGATTTTGTTATATATATATATATATATATATATATATATTTTTATATATGTATATATATTATTTTGAATGTGTTCCGGTCTGTACTAGTCTTGTCTGTACAGGGTCCATAATATTGTTAAATTCTATATTTTGCATTATATATGTATATGTGTTATGTATTGTTAATATGATGGTCTCGATATGATGCACGATGTTCTTTATTCTCTAGCCATTTTTATCTATGTATCATCAGATTCCTTCGTGTCCACTGTTTGTCATATGGGGACACAAGGATTACCCCATATGTATATAATGTTCCCACTACATGTGTAAAAATGACGGGTATAGACATATTTGAGGGTTGCCTTGGTAACTATGTTGCCAGGCAACGCCCGTGGTATACACTGAAATAATGTGTGATGGTGCTGATGTCTCATGAGATTACGGACGTCGCGCGTGATGACGTGCGTAACACACGTAATGCTGAGTATCGTAGTGACTGGCTGCTTGTGGGCACCACATGTCGAGATCATGTGGTTGCGTTCCAAGCAAGATGTAGTTGCTTCCGCTTCCGCCGGCGTGCGGTTCAGATGGATTGGCGGACGAAGCGGGAATAAGTGAATATTCATCCAAGCACTTGAATATACGGGACGGATAACACACTAGCCGTGTGGGGACATGAAGGGATCTGATTAGGTAAGACTATTATAATATGTTTGTATGTATATGTCCATGTCATCTATGTTCCATGTCTGTTTTTATTAGAGCATAATTAGGGTGATGGCTATATATAGATAGGTCATGTTGGTGTCAGTTAAGCCTTGAAGAAGGTCCAGATAGGACCGAAACGTCAGTGTGTGATGTTGTACCTGATGTCTGAATAAAAACCCTGCTGGCTCTAATAACAGTCTGGTGAGTGCACTCTATACAAGACATATATATATATATATATATATATATATGTATACTGCTCAAAAAAATAAAGGGAACACTTAAACAACACAATGTAACTCAAGTCAATCACACTTCTGTGGAATTAAACTGTCCACTTAGGAAGCAACACTGATTGACAATCAATTTCACATGCTGTTGTGCAAATGGAATAGACAACAGGTGGAAATTATAGGCAATTAGCAAGACACCCCTAATAAAGGTGTTGTTCTGCAGGTGGTGACCACAGACCACTTCTCAGCTCCTATGCTTTCTGGCTGATGTTTTGGTCACTTTTGAAAGCTGGCAGTGCTTTCACTCTAGTGGTAGCATGAGACGGAGTCTACAACCCACACAAGTGGCTCAGGTAGTGCAGCTCATCCAGGATGGCACATCAATGCGAGCTGTGGCAAGAAGGTTTGCTGTGTCTGTCAGCGTAGTGTCCAGAGCATGGAGGCGCTACCAGGAGACAGGCCAGTACATCAGGAGACGTGGAGGAGGCCGTAGGAGGGCAACAAACCAGCAGCAGGACCGCTGCCTCCGCCTGTGTGCAAGGAGGAACAGGAGGAGCACTGTCAGAGCCCTGCAAAATGACCTCCAGCAAGCCACAAATGTGCATGTGTCTACTCAAACGATCAGAAACAGACTCCATGAGGGTGGTATGAGGGCCCGACGTCCACAGGTGGGTGTTGTGCTTACAGCCCAACACCGTGCAGGACGTTTGGCATTTGCCAGAGAACACCAAGATTGGCAAATTCGCCACTGGCGCCCTGTGCTCTTCACAGATGAAAGCAGGTTCTCACTGAGCACATGTGACAGACGTGACGGAGTCTGGAGACGCCAAAGAGAACGTTCTGCTGCCTGCAACATCCTCCAGCATGACCGGTTTGGCAGTGGGTCAGTAATGGTATGGGGTGGCATTTCTTTGGGGGGCCGCACAGCCCTCCATGTGCTCACCAGAGGTAGCCTGACTGCCATTAGGTACCGAGATGAGATCCTCAGACCCCTTGTGAGACCATATGCTGGTGCGGTTAGCCCTGGGTTCCTCCTAATGCAAGACAATGCTAGACCTCATGTGGCTGGAGTGTGTCAGCAGTTCCTGCAAGATGAAGGCATTGATGCTATGGACTGGCCCGCCCGTTCCCCAGACCTGAATCCAATTGAGCACATCTGGGACATCATGTCTCGCTCCATCCACCAACGCCATGTTGCACCACAGACTGTCCAGGAGTTGGCGGATGCTTTAGTCCAGGTCTGGGAGGAGATCCCTCAGGAGACAATCTGCCACCTCATCAGGAGCATGCCCAGGCATTGTAGGGAGGCCATACAGGCACGTGGAGGCCACACACACTACTGAGCCTCATTTTGACTTGCTTTAAGGACATTACATCAAAGTTGGATCAGCCTGCAGTGTGTTTTTCCACTTTAATTTTGAGTGTGACTCCAAATCCAGTGTGTGTGTATGTATATATATATATATATATATATATATATATATATATATATATATACAGTTGTGCTCATAAGTTTACATACCCTAGCAGAATTTGTGATTTTCTGGCCATTTGTCAGAGAATATGAATGATAACTCACAATCTTTTCTTTCACTCATGGTTAGTGGTTGGGTGAAGGCATTTATTGTTAAACAACTGTGTTTACTCTTTAAATCATAATGACAATAGAAACTATCCAAATGACCCTTATCAAAAGTTTACATACCCCAGTTGTTAATACCGTGTATTGCCCCCTTTAACATCAATGGCAGCTTGAAGTCTTTTGTGGTAGTTGTGGATGAGGCTCTTTATTTTCTCAGATGGTAAAGCTGCCCATTCTTCTTGGCAAAAGCCTCCAGTTCCTGTAAATTCTTGGGCTGTCTTGCATGAACTGCACGTTTGAGATCTCCCCAGAGTGGCTCAATCATATTGAGGTCAGGAGACTGAGATGGCCACTCCAGAACCTTCACTTTATTCTGCTGTAGCCAATGACAGGTCGACTTGGCCTTGTGTTTTGGATCATTGTTAGCTTCCGGGCTGATGAGTGCAAATTTTCCTCCAGTATTTTCTGATAACATGCTGCATTCATCTTGCCATCAATTTTGACCAAGTTTCCAGTGCCTTTGTAGCTCACACATCCCCAAAACATCAGCGATCCACCTCCGTGTTTCACAGTAGGAATGGTGTACCTTTCATCATAGGCCTTGTTGACTCCTCTCCAAATGTAACGTTTATGGTTGTGGCCAAAAAGTTCAATTTTGGTCTCATCACTCCAAATGACTTTGTTCCAGAAGTTTTGAGGCTTGTCTCTGTGCTGTTTGGAGTATTGTAAGCGGGATGCTTTGTGGCGTAGTAATGGCTTTCTTCTGGCGACTCGACCATGCAGCCCATTTTTCTTCAATTGCCTCCTTATTGTGCATCTTGAAACAACCACACCACTTTTTTTCGGAGAGTCCTGTATTTCAGCTGAAGTTATTTGTGGATTTTTCTTTGCATCCCGAACAATTTTCCTGGTAGTTGTGACTGAAATTTTTGTTGGTCTACCTGACCGTGATTTCGTTTCCACAGAATCCCTCATTTTCCACTTCTTAATTAGAGTTTGAACACTGCTGATTGGTATTCTCAATTTCTTGGATATCTTTTTATATCCCTTTCCTGTTTTATACAGTTCAATTACCTTTTCCCGCAGATCCTTTGACAATTCTTTTGCTTTCCCCATGACTCAGAATCCAGACACGTCAGTGCAGCACTGGATGAAAGATGCAAGGGTCTTTCAGGAGTCCAGAAACTCACTGACCTTTTATACACACACACACTGATTACAAGCAAACAGATCACAGGTGAGGATGGTTACCTTTAGTAGCCATTCAAACCCGTTTGTGTCAACTTGTGTGCATGTTATCAGGCCAAAATCTCCAGGGTATATAAACTTTTGATCATGGTCATTTGGGTAGTTTCTGTTGTCATTATGATTTAAAAAGTGTAAACACAGTTGTTTGACAATAAATGGCATCACCCAACCACTAACCATGAGTGAAAGAAAAGTTTGTGAGTTATCATTCATATTCTCTGACAAATGGCCAGAAAATCACAAATTCTGCTAGGGTATGTAAACTTATGAGCACAACTGTATATATATATATATATATATATATATATATATATATATATATATTAAAACTTTCAACATATATTTATGTACAGGTAGTTGCAGCATATAAATATTTATTTTCCCAATACCAACTATTTACCTTTTTTTTAAAAAAATATTTTTTTTTCCAAATAAAGATTTTATTTAGAGGCTTCATAATAATATACAGCTTTTTGTTGTTACATGAGCCAAATAACATTGAAATCTCCAGCCTCTATGCCTGTACTCACCACCCCACTCCCCCAAATTTAAGAAAATACACAACAGGGCCTACATGACTATATACACAACACCTGGGGCATGATGTAATGCCGTCCAAGTTAGCCAGAGGCGCAAACGTTTTTTTTTTTTTTAAAGCAATAATCATTTACAAGGCAAAACCATGCCTTGTAAATGATTGCCTCTATAAAAAAAAAACCTCCGTGTTTGGCAGGCAACCCGCACCTCTGGCCAAATTTGACAGCAGTCCATCCGGCCCCAAGTATGAATCTGTAAACTTATATGGTAAATGTCGTTCATACAGTCCCAAGCATTACAAGTCAACATCCTGGCCTGTTTCCATGTGATGCCTTGCTGGCATGGTCCCATACTCCCTACCCATTACGCCAATTTTGGGTACACCCACTGTGAGTGCAGCTCGGAATCGGGAGAGTGTGCATGCCCGTACATTCATTTTATTTTGATATTTTGGCAGCCCGGGATCGAAGGTCGGAAGTATGATTGTTCAGCACTATGGTCAGGACTCCCGGACAGGAGTGAAATCGATCAAGCCATCGCATCTAAAGAAAGATCCATGTCCATATCCTCATTTGGCATCTACGTTAGCATGGAACTGTAGAAATATATAATTAGATTTGGGTGCTCAAAGAGCTATTACTATGCTGCTAATTTCAATATACAAGGGAATCTTTGGGAGGTGAAGCCAGAAAAGATCAGCAAAATTGGGAGGGCGGCATCCACCCTGCAAGCCACCATTTGGACACCCTGATCTAGATTTTAGGACCATCAATAGCATCATTTATGTACCAAGCAGGGAAGTGATCATAATGTCACCAGTTGGTAGGACAATATCAGCTGGGGCTGCTGCTGGGTGTTATTATGGGCAAAGACTTGGTTGGTGTATGTGTGTGTGTATGTGGGGGTGGGAGGGTGGGGGGGGGTTGAGGGGTGAATGAGTGAGAGCCTCACCTCAGGTTTTACAAAGCAGTCTTTCAGCTACCCCAGTAGATAACACTGAGTGGAAGGGTTATCAGGAGAAGATGTGGTCAGGTTGCCGGGGGTCGGGATGCCGGCGCTCAAATTACCAGTGCCGGAATCCCGACAAACAGCCAAAATCCCAGCACCGGAACTCCGACAACACTTGGAATATCATACCCTCCAGCTGTACCTTTTTAGCAGGTACAGTACCTTTTTTTATGGTCTGTACCGATTTTTGGCTCTCCAAACTTCCATTGAAAGCCCCCTTGCCTAATTTGTACCGATTTTTGTGTGTAAAATGTTGGAGGGTATGGAATACAGATGCCGGAATCCCGACCGTTGGCTTCCTGAATGCAAGTATGACGGGGTCTCCTAGATTTTAGCTGCAGTAGGGGGGGTTAGATTTAGGCTGCGGGGGGAGGGTTAGAGTTAGGCTGCGAGATGGGGGATTAGAGTTAGGCTGCGGGGAAGGGACAGTTACGTTTAGGATGCGAGGAAAGAGGTTAGGTTTAGGCACCTCTGGAGAGGGTATGGATTAGGCTGCACGGGGGGGGGGGGGGGGATAGGGTTAGGCTGTGGTAAGCAGAAGCGTCGGAACGGGGGGTGGGGCAAGGGGCTGCTCGACCCCCCCAAACATGATGTAGGCGCTGGTACGGGGCAGCGCTTATTTCTGAATACCCATGGGCGGCCTCAACTGTAAAAGTAGTGTGTTGCTGCAGGCAGCGTGCGGTGTCCCCTCTTCTATACTAGCCGGCTGTCTCTTCACTGGTGATGCATTACTTGGAGGAGGCGTGGCTGTGGCCTCAGAATGCCACCAGTTTTAAAGTTGAAGCCGCCCATGGGTATGCAGAAGTAAGCTCTGCCCCGCACTGATGGCGGTGGGAGGGGAGGGTAGAAGGAGCGGAGATCGGTACCACAGCAGAGGCACCAAAATGAAATTCTAACTTGCCCCCCCCCAAGCGTGAAATAATTCAGGCGCCCCTGGTGGTAAGGAAGGGTTAGGGAGGGGAGGGTTGGGGGGGGGGGAGGGATGGGGGAAAGGTAAACATATCGGGATTCTGTGCATCGGAATATTGGTTTCGGCCATATGACCGCCAGTATCCCATCCACCGGCATTTCATATGTATTCTATCAGGAGAGTCACTGTATTTTTGCTATGTGTGACTGTACAGTACACAGTGAGCCTTAGTCATAGTTATGACGATTGCAGCTTAATGGTGTACATTTCTACCTGGACTTGTTGTGATACAAGGGCGGCAAGTGCAATCTTTTTTTTTTTTTTTACATGAAAGTTCTGATTGCATATACATGTAGTCCAGATATTCTACTGTAAGTAGCCAATATTTCCTACTGCAATTTAGAGATGAGATACACGGTGCCTCTTCCAACAGTTGGTTTGCACATTTTAAAACAACCCCGCCCTCAGAGCATCACGGTTTTACCAGTACAAAACTGAAACGTCTAGTTGGTTTTATTTCCAACTCTGACGCAGTAAAAAGCTCTCTATTATTCGCCAAATGTGATTACAGGGCTTGTCACAGCTTCGTTCCATTCAGGGAATGGGTTGCCGTAGAGATATCTCTGATTTCCCCAGCGGGGCCTCTGATTAATGAAGATATTGGAAAGCAGTTCAGAGAAGAACGTAAGGTTCAGTCTTCTCAACAACAAAAAAACCCCATCTTGCAATTGGCATCAGCACTCAGGAAACTTTTAGCAGCTGAGTCTGCACTCAGAAACTGCGTTCCAATGTTTCAGAATGTAATTCTTTACTCAGGGAACAATATTCATAAAAAAACTCACCTTAAATAACTCTAATGAGAGTTTCCAGCATAGACCCTGCGGACTGCATACAGTGGTGGCGGGAGATTTTAAACTAGGAGCCTGGGCGGAGAGTTTAGCCAGAAACTACGGGTTATGCAGTGAGAATAGTGGGGATGGCGGTAGTAAATGAAATGGGGGAGGAGTAGGGGAGAGGGAAAGAGCGGTCGGTAAGGGTACTAACATGAGTACTTAAAGAGGTTTTATCAAAACACTAACTAATAACGATTACGGGTCATCGTTGCTACATAAGGTGAATGACGTCCCTAACACAAGGGGAAATACTTATCTAAGTTGTATGTATGTAAACGCTAGAAGCGTTACAGGTAAAATGGGCGAACTAGAAATACTTGCAGCAAGCAAACAGTATGATATTATAGGCATTACTGAAACTTGGTGGGACGAATCTCTTGATTGGACAGTCAATCTAGAGGTTTATACGCTGTTTAGGAGAGACAGACTAAATAAACGGGGTGGAGGGGTGTGTCTTTACGTAAAACCATTTTTAAAACCAGATATATGGGAAGATATGCAGGAGGGGACTGTAGACACTGTTGAGACGTTATGGGTAGAAATTGCAAGCAGGGAAAAGGGAATAAAAAAGTTAGTATTGGGTTTATGCTACAGGCCGCCTGGTATTAATTTATCTGATGAGGAATTGTTACTGAAACAAATTGAAAGAGCAGCAAGAGTAGGTGACATAGCAGTGATGGGAGAGTTTAACTATCCAGAGATAAACTGGAAAAACAATTCATGTGATAATGCTAGGGGTAATATGTTTTTAAACACACTAAATGATAACTTCTTAGTTCAACTAATCGAGGAACCTACCAGGTACAATGCAATCTTAGACCTGGTATTAACAAACAATGGGGAATTGGTATCAAGTATTATGGTAGGGGAGCCCATAGGAAACAGTGACCACAATATGGTCACATTCAATATCAGTTTTCATAAACAGTCCTATACCGGCTCAACTAGGACTCTAAACTTTAGCAAAGCCAACTTTGACATGATGAGGGAAGCTCTAAGGCAGGGCTGGCCAAACCGGTCCTCGAGATCTACCAACAGTTCACATTTTCCTGGCCACCTAGCTGGTGCACAGGTGTAGTCATTACTAATTAAGATGTGCTGCGTTCATTCCTAACTGACAATTCTACAGATCTCCAGGAGGCCTGGAAAACATGAACTGTTGGTAGATCTCGAGGACCGGTTTGGCCAGCCCTGCTCTAAGGGATATTGAATGGGATATTTTGTTTCTAGGAAAGAATACTACGGGGAAATGGGATGTATTAAAATCACTGCTAGCTAAAAATACTCTCAAATTTATTCCTACGAGCAGCAAAAAAAGGAATAAAAATCACAAACTGATCTGGCTTCACAAAAAGATAAAGGAACTTATGGGTAAGAAAAGGCGTGCATTTAAAAAATACAAATCTGACGGGAATGCGGAGTAATTTCAGCACTATAAGGACTGTAACAAAATATGTGAAAAGGAAATAAGAGAGGCTATAGTAGAAACTGAAAAACTAGTAGCAAAGGAAAGCAAAGCGAATCCCAAAAAATTCTTTAAATACATCAATAGCAAGAGATTAATGAAGGAGAATATAGGCCTGTTAAAAGACAAGTTGGGAGTCTTAATCAAAAATTATAATGACATAGCGGACAAACTAAATGAGTTTTTTTCAACGGTATTTACAAGAGAGGACCAAATTCAGGGACTAGCACACAGTCTCAATAATGATAATATCCCACTGATAAGTACTTATTTAAGTGAGGAGGTAGTCTGTGACCGATTAAAACATTTAAAGATTAATAAGTCACCGGGTCCCGAAGGAATTCACCCAAGGGTTCTAATGGAGCTTCACTCCGAACTTGCAAAACCGCTATTTTTGATCTTTAAAGATTCAGTTATATCAGGTGTGGTTCCCAAGGACTGGCATATAGTGGAAGTAGTGCCTATATTAAAAAAGGGAAGTAAAGCTGAACAGGGTAATTAAAGACCAGTTAGTCTTACATCAATAGTGGGGAAAGTATTGGAAGGTATTCTAAGGGATAGTATTCAGAAGTTCCTTGAAGCCAATAAGGTCATTAAAAGGAATCAACATGGATTTGTGAAGGAGAGATTATGTCAAACCAATTTACTTGGCTATTATGAAACAGAAGGTGCGAACCTTGATCAGGGTAAGGAGGTAGATGTAATCTTTTTAGACTTTGCCAAAGCTTTTCGACACAGTACCACACATGCGACTTATCTATAAGCTACAAGACATAGGGCTAGGGAGCACAATATGCACTTGGGTTAAAAATTGGTTAGATAATAGGGAGCAGTGCGTTGTGGTTAATGGCTCATTTTCAAATTGGACTGAAGTGCTAAGTGGTGTGCCACAAGGCTCTGTACTAGGACCACTATTGTTCAACATGTTCATTAACGATCTAACAGAAGGTCTAGAGAGCATGGTGTAAATTTTTGCAAACGATACCAAATTACAGATGAGGATGCTGAGTCTCTTCAGAATGACTTAGGTAAACTAGAAGCATGGGCAGCCAAATGGAGAATGCGCTTCAATACAGACAAGTGTAAGGTAATGCACTGTGGTAGCAAGAACAAAAATAACACCTACATATTAAATGGGGTAAAATTAGGGTATTCTGTACTGGAAAAGGACTTAGGTGTTCTCATAGATAGCAAACTAAGCAGCAGTACCCAAAGTAGGATTGCAGCAAAGAAGGCTAATAAGATATTAGCATGCATAAAACGGGGAATTGATGCAAGGGACGAGAGTGTTATACTCCCGTTATACAAATCACTAGTGAGGCCACATCTTGAATACTGTGTACAATTTTGGGCACCATACTACAAAAAGGATATCCTGAAACTAGAAAAGGTTCAGAGGCGGGCGACCAAACTAATTAAGGGCAAAGAGACGCTGGAATATGAGGAAAGGCTTGCAAGGCTAGGCATGTTTACAGTGGAAAAGAGGAGACTAAGAGGGGACATGATCAACATCTACAAATATATAAGGGGACAATACACAGAGCTTGCGCGGGACTTGTTTTTGGTAAGATCAGCACAGAGGACTCGTGGACACTCGCTTAGGTTAGAGGAGAGGAGATTCTGCACAATGTGGCGTAAAGGCTTTTTCACGGTAAGGACGATACGTGTTTGGAATTCCCTGCCTGAGGGCGTTGTAATGGCGGACTCAGTCAACACCTTTAAGAATGGGTTAGATACATTCCTAATGGATAAGGATATACAGGGTTATGGTGCGTAGTTGCGCACTGTAGTTACTATAAAAAGAGGGATAAAATGCAACGGCTGACATCAGCAAGAGACAAAATTTTAGACCAAAATAATCCTGCATAGGAGAAACAAATAGGTTGAACTCGATGGACAAATTGTCTTTTTTCAACCTTAGATACTATGGGGGTCATTCCGAGTTGATCGCTAGTGAAAAATGTTCGCAGTGCAGCGATTAAGTGAAAAAGTGGCACTTCTGCGCATGCGGTGCAGTGCACACACGTGACGTACTTTCACAACGGGCAATGTATTTTTACACAAGGTCTAGCAACGCTTTTCAGTCGCAATGGCAGCCGCAGAGTGATTGACAGGAAGTGGGCGTTTCTGGGTGTCAACTGACCGTTTTCAGGGAGTGTTCAAAAAAATGCAGGCGTGCCAGGAAAAATGCAGGCATGGCTGGCCGAACGCAGGGCGTGTTTGTGACGTCAAATCCGGAAACTGAATGGTCTGAAGTGATCGCAAGCGCTGAGTAGGTCTGGAGCTATTCTAAAACTGCACAATTTTATTTTGTAGCCGCTCTGCGATCCTTTCATTTGCACTTCTGCTAAGCTAAAATACACTCCCAAAGGGCGGCGGCTTAGCGTTTGCACGACTGCTAAAAACTGCTAGCGAGCGATCAACTCAGAATGACCACCTATGTTACTACTATGTTACTATGTTACTTCTGGTGAAACTGGAAGTGTGTCATCACATCTGTGTGTCTTGACCGTGGTTTTCTCTGTCACTATAGAAACTGAGTGCAAACATAGAAGACAGTCCCATTTACATACAAACAGAGTATCCACAGTATATACAGGCCTAATAAAATAGATCTGGTGTGTCAGTAGGCTAGAGACCTCGTATAGTAAAGCAACAACAGAAAAAAAGGTGTATATGCATAAATATTGAAAGTTAGTCACAGTGTCTACTGTGCAGAGAAAAATGACCGGCAACACAGCACCAGCTGGTAAACATACAGTAGCTAAATCTAAAATGTAGCACCATGTTATATTGCAAATATACCAGTCAATTTGACAACAGAAACATTTGTGAAGCTGCAGACCAATGTAAACTGTATTCATAGCAAAACAGTTATGTGTCAACATGTTGAAGTGAGAGCCAAAGCATCCCTATGAGCTCAAAGATCAAATGTACCTAAACACGAATGGAACAGTTAGACAAACACCAGCTATGGTCCCAATAATTTGCGTATAGCTCAGATGGTGGGTGGACTGCACACGCACATATATGTCGACCAACAATGCCCTAGCATTAAAAACAATTATATGCCATTCAACACCATTAAGTCCGAGTTCAGAGGCCGTGCGGGATTCCAGCTGAACTCTGACTTTTTTTATCCATTCGCAACTCACTCACCATCGCATGATTTTTCCAGTCTGTGGGTAGCCCAGGACTTTCTCCTACAGTGCGAAAACAAACAGGCTGATCGGGCTGGAGCATACTTGCCTACGCTCCCTCATTCTGCAGGAGACTCCCTGAAATAGAAGCAATCTCCCTGACTTCCTGAATAGTCCAGCAATCTCCCTGACTGCTCCTTAACCCCATTGTGCAGCTGTTACATTCTTTGGGGGGGGGGAAATAAATCACAGATACATACATTCAAATGGGAACATCAGTGCAATTTCCCTGCATTGGTTATAAGCCTCAATGATCCCTATGGCTACATGCATTTTAAATAAAATTTCTTGTGGCCACTTACAGTATATGGATCCTCTTGTAAAGCACAATACATCAACAAATTCTGCAAAATATATAAGAGTCTCTTCTTCAACAAGTAGATCTTACTCACTTTGGGGCTCATTTACATTTGGATGTAAGTCATTTGTATGACACTGGTCTCAGATGTAGCAGCACACGTCCGCACTGATAGGTGTTACTGTCACATCTCCCTGAAATGCTTTATCAAAAAGTAGGCAAATATGGGCCGGAGCACATCCTCCCAGAAAACATTTGGGAATGCCTGCGTTTTTCCTGACACTCCCATAAAACGGGCAGTTACCACCCACAAACTCCCGCATCCTGTCAATCTGTATACACCTAGCGATCAAAAAAGACGCTGGATTTTTTCAGTTTTGCCTCGTGCCTGCACATTACGATCCCTACGCATGCGCAGTTGTTAGATAATCGTCCGCCTTACGATTTCGCACAACATCGATCAGGTCTGAATTAGGCCCTATATTCCTTATCATTGGGACACACATACACAGTAGGGTTGTTATTATTATTAGCTGATCAAACATCCAGTATTTTATGAATTGTGGGAGGAAACCACAGCACCCTGAGGACATTCATGAATATAAATAACGTTCAAACTCTACACAGCCTTGGTCAGGAACTTAACTCAAGACTTCAGGGCTGTGAGGTAGCCAAGCTAAGCACTATTGTTAGTAACTACTGTATATTTAATTTGTGCTCCTGTTATTCTCTTGCTACACTGCTGTACTGGTTATTATTATATTCACCTCTACACCCTTATTACACAGATATGTGTTACAGGCTAACAGCAGTTGTATGTTACCAGTATATAAGCAGAGTCAGTGTGTATACATTGTTATAACGGTGACTGTGTGGCACTCAGTAACCTGCAGAAGCATCCGCCCTCCCTCACCCATATAAGGAGCGGAGGGGGGCTTGAGCACTGGAGGTAGAGGATGTGGCTGAGCCGTGCTGGTCCCTCACTGTAGCACCAACTCCTGTCAGCGCTGCTGCTACAACGCTCTGGTCTCCTCCAGCATCCAGCCTGCAACAGGTAAGGCAGCTCCTGTATCTCCTGTACTGTCAGCCCTGCATGCACACTCCTCCACCGAGAGCCCTGTTGTGATGCTCCCTGTAAATATGCTGTTATATATATATGTCCTTAGGCTGCTGCTCTTTAGTTTGCAGCAAAGAGTTGCTTCATAAAACCACACTTTATAAAGGCAGAAGACTAAGCTAGTATATTACCTCTATAGGTGCTCATAACATGGGATATAACACCCACTATACTGTATTTGCTAGACCATGGTGCATTCCGTTCTGTTTACTGTTATGAAAGTTTGGAGACAATTATACAGACAGGAGATGTGTTTTTAATTCCCCTCTTACCTACTCAAATTAACCATCAGGAAGTAGGCAGTTAATGAGGAGTAAGTGAATTAAGCTAATTACATTAACTGTCTTCTTTTTTGTTCATTAAAATGGACATATACAGTTTAGCTTCAACTGTGTGTCCAGGGTTCGTTTTCTAGTTGTGACAGATGAAAGTGTGCGGATTGCTTGCATCAATGTTCATTCATCACACATTAATCATCACATAGACCACAGGTTCTCAAACTCGGTCCTCAGGACCCCACACGGTGCATGTTTTGCAGGTCTCCTCACAGAATCACAAGTGAAATAATTAGCTCCACCTGTGGACCTTTTAAAATGTGTCTGTGAGTAATTAATACACCTGTGCACTTGCTGGGTTACCTGCAAAACATGCACTGTGTGGGGTCCTGAGGACCGAGTTTGAGAACCCCTGACATAGACCAATGACGTTGCAGTGATCAAAGGGTTAAGAGCTGTAACTAGGGTCTGTGTGCTGTCTTAAAGCTCCCTGTCACATATGTTATATGTCTCTATTAGAATTAATGAAAACGTGATAACTGTGACCTATGTTATTTTTAGTATGTGCTATTTTCCTTAAGAGAGGGTTTTTTTATTTTTTTATTTTATTTAATAAAATATTCTTGCTTGTCCTCTCGCCTTCTTCTGTTTTCAAGGACCAAACAAACAGTGTCTGTTTTAAAGGATATGATGCAGTGTTTTGGCACATTAAGGTCGACATGATAACAGACGTCTGTGCCAATGGTTTTACATTTTAATTGGGAAGAATTAATCACAATATCTGGACAGAAGTAAATGCTTGAGCTGAGTAGCACACTTGTATACTGTCTACTCACTGAGATGGGTGTTAACATTCCTGTGCCAAACTTTTATGGTTGAAATGATCTGTGCAATTGTTTTCTATTGTATTTAGAAAACTCATCTATATATACCGTATATAGCTATCTATATATATATATTTATAAAAATATAAAGTATATGTGTGTGTGCGCACCCCCCCCCCCCCCCACACACACACACACACACACACACACACATACACACACACACACACACACACACACACACGAATAGCAGACTTACTATAGATAGATAGATAGATAGATGTAGCTAGCTAGCTGTGTCCCTGTATCTATAGCTGTATTCTGTATCCCTATAGATCTGCAAACTATTGTCACCAATACCTGCTTTTAAGAGGTGCATTGGTTATTCTGTTTTAAGTTGATTATCATAGTGATGCAACAAAATTAGAAAGATGCAGTTCCTCGTGGATTTCAGGTTATATACATACCTGTATATGGGTCTACTTTGATTTATCCTTATGATAATCCACGTATGTTACAATGCACATATGTCCTTGCCTGCATTCTGAAAGTGTCATCATTTCTGAAAGCTGTACTTACACAAGATCTGTTTTTGATGGAGTTTTGTTTTGCCCTTTCCAGATCTAGTCTTCTGAGAAAGTGGCAGAGGGGTTAAACATAAAACTGTGCTCTTTATTATTTCATTTTATTTTTTTATTTTTTAACTTAACAAATGTATTTTCAGAATTGATGAAAAAGAGTCAGCACTGTCTTGCGCAGATTACATTGAGGTTCTGTGGAGCCTTCCGAAATATTTGCACAGTCTGTATTAACTAGTATTTCTGCCTAGAGATTGCGTCTCCAACTCAGAAAATGTAGGGTTGTAGTCATGCCCAAACAGACTGCAGGATATGTCTATAAAACAAATAGATTGAAATGACACCTGAGCACTGATTTGTTGACTCTGAAACAGGTGCATGAAAAGCACTGAGATTGTCACCATTGTTCATGTAAGTAAAGAGATCCATACTAATGCATTCATTTAAGGCACATCTTTTCTGTAAACTGGAGTCATTTATCCAGGTGATGTATGCATCTGGCTGTGCCTAGAGGAATGCAAAGGCATTCATTTATTCCAATAATGAAGACAATTGGGCGAAGGCATCTTCTGAACATCTGAAAATTATTCAGCTTGGCTGGGTAATAGTGGAAGTAATGGACATAAACACAAACGTAATGGATGGAAAGTGATGGTTATTGCCTACTTTACATATATATATATATATATCTACATTTTGTGCATATATTTCTCTTGAACACTTGAACTGAATGTTTGCTAACTCATTAAGGCTTGGTCGTTGGATTCGGGAGATTGTCTGTCAAAATACCCAAACCCTTACCTTCCCCCTTACCTTACCCCTAACCGTCCCTACCTGCAGCCTAACCCTATACCCCTACACCGCCCATCGGGTGATTGGCAATCATGAAGCCATCAGAATACCCAAACCCTCCCCCTCCCCGTAATCTTCCCTACCTGCAGCCTAACTCTCCCCTACCCCCTCCCCCCGAAGCCTAACCCTTATCCTCCCCCCGCGGTTTAACCCTTCCCGGCATACGGCATACTTACGTTTGGGATTCCAGCTGTCAGGATTCCAGAATCAGTATTCTGACAGGTGTCTGGATTCTGGCGCCGGTCTCCTGACCGCCGACATCTGCCAACTACGTCCTGTTTGAAACAGATCAAGGCTGTCTCACCGCTAACATCTCTGTTGCAGTTTCCCCACACTGAAACCTGCTTCACTGGCTCCTCATCACCCTCAGAATCCAGTTGAGATATGTGACCCTTACTTACAAAGCACTTGATCACATCTTACATCTACATCCTCATTTATGTCCACTCTCATTCAATTTGTCTTCAGTCAGTTGCTGTCTCCACTCCGCTCTGGTTATCTCCTCTCATGCTCACCTCCCAAGACTCCTCCCATTCTCACTGTCACCAAATGAGACATTCCACGAATCTCAATGGCTTCAAGCATTCACTCAAAAGTTCTCCTTTTCATCAAACCCTCCTCCTAACATTCACCTCTTGCCTCCTCTGCTGTCCTTCACTTCTCCCCAGCTTCCTCTCCAACTATTCACCCCTCCGCATGTGCTTCCCCTTCACTATCCTTGCCTCCATTGCTCCTTGTCTCTTGTCTTTTAAACCCTTTCAGAGACTCTGACTCTGTGTGCTCATCCTTTGTTGGGAACAGACTCAATGATGGTTGAACTAACTAATCCTCCCTGTGACTCACCTCCACTTGCCGGTCAAGATACAGTTGAGTTCACAAACTCTTGACCTTATCAGTGTATTTTTCCGTGCTGTGTCATACAGTAGATATGTAAACTTCAGTTACTGTACCATTGATATGTTTTACTGTAGTTGTGTATATACCCTGCACGGCTCTGGAGAAACTTTGTGACATCTTTAAAATAACTGATAACAAGATTAACAAAATAACTTAAGGTGAGAGAACTCAAAGCCCTTCATGTACCCCCTGCCCCATCTCACACAATAATTCCACGATAGCAAAAAAAAAAAAAAAAAGATTCAATTACACCAGCATCCACAAACTGCAAAAAGCAATGTGGGGCACTCAGTCTATTGTTTGGGAAATTAAATACCTTTTTTTGGCTGAATTCTGTGTTATGTGAGTTAGTCTTCTTTTATTCCTGTGTTATTTCCCAGATGTAAAGTGCTGTGAAACATGCTGGTACTATATAAATAAATTTCAGTAACAATAAATAATAGTTCCACAGTTCACAACAATTCATGCCTAGAGAAGCAACTGTTGATAGGGCCACTGAGACATTTCTAGGGATAGCTAACATTGGTAGATAGTTTTGCCATGGAAGGTGGAGATCCAGTCGGTTTTTATTCTCTTCTTGGCACTTGGACATTGAGCCAAGCTCTGCCTAATGATGCAATCTGCAAAGCCACGCCCCCACCTCTGGTTGACTTGTTGCCCGGTAAGTATTAGTGCAGGGATGACCATTGGTTGGTGAAACCTTTGATGGTTACCTGTCGTCGGTTTCAAATCATCAAAGTTAACCACCAATGGTATCATCAGTGGTGACTGTTGATGGTTAGTTCACTAATAGCCAGCCCTAAACATTTCCCGGCTCACCGTTACTAGAGAGGGGGCATGTTCATATATGCGCATAACCACAACCACTCGAAAACCTGCTCAGTGAGATTAGTGTGTGCAGCAAAGGGCAGGGGCTTGCTCCCACATCAATTGCCAGCTCGGGCTCCCGTCGGGCCCCAAAGTCAAGCCGGGCCAAGCTACTAAAACCCACCCTTCCTGTCTCCCCCACCTCCATCTTTGCAACCCTGTTGGTGGTAGAGGTAAGTAGCTGCCATACTCATACTTTGTGGAAGATATGATTAATAAATGTATATATGCTACATCATATACTTTCATACAGCTAGGTACATAACCTATGACCCCAAGATTGGATGGGGGGGCAAAAATAAGAGACTGCACATATCATATGATTGTACAATAAGCCCATCTGCACTATAACAACCATTCTGCTGCTGTTAGTACAAGACAGAGCTTTTTTACCACACGTACAATTTCTTGAACATTTCATTGTTTATATCCACAAACCACCTTGGAGCGCTCATAGACTTTAACGCACTCATTAATGCCCTCATTACAACTTTAGCACAGCTACGTCTATGGGCACCAAATCAGTATGTTGGAAAACAAAAGCTGTCAGCGTGCTTGATGAGAGAGTACAAATGATTTCATGTGGCATTGTGACACAATACGCTTCCCTCTAGGCTTTATATGGTGGGAGTAGCTCGGATTGGATGCTTGTCTCATCAGTCAGTGCCGCAAGCAGTCTGGAATGACTTCTTGGCTGCCTTATGGCTGGTAGTATGTTTAACTTTTATCTTGACCAAACTTCACCTGTTTCTGACAATTTTCTGAGAAAATGTTATATTATACTCTACTCTTATCCAGGCGCCTATTGTAGCCAGCGATAGTGACAGACTGCTGTACTAGGTGCAGGGCAATGTGGCTTAGCAATCACAAAACAATGTATGTATCAATCTCCTAGCTGCTGGCTTGTGTTTTCCAGCTTCCAGTCTACTTGTACATCTCAGTATACTCAGCATAATCTAAAATCCTATATTATTATTATTATTATTATTTATTTTTATTTATAAATAATAATAATAATAATAATAATAATAACAGTTTCTTATATAGAGCAGCATATTCTGTTGCGCTTTACAATTGGAAACAACAATGATAAAACAAAACTGGGTAATAACAGTCAGAGGTAGGAAGGCCCTGCTCGCAAGCATTAAAATCTCTGTGGATGATTCATATCTGATCACTGCTGTGTGTTTTCGCCCTAACTGCGCATGCATATGTACCGCAATGCGCACGCGTGTCAGACAGCAACAAAAGGCATCACTGGTCTGCATCGGGATGGTGTGAAGAATCCGACCGTATGGGCGTTCGCAAGGTGATTGACAGGAGGAAGCCGTTTGTGGGTGGTAACTGACCATTTACTGTGAGTGTCTGGACAAAACGCAGGCGCGCCCAAGCGTTTTCAGGGAGGGTGTCTGTAGGAGTAAGTCCTGGTTTGCGCAAAGACTGCACAAAGTGGATTTTAGCAGCCAGGCGTACACATAGGATTGTACACTTGCACTTTCTCTGGAGGCGGCGACTATCTGAACGCAGGACAGTAAAATTAGCAGCCCAGCGATCAGATCTGAATCACCCCCTATAGATATAATTAAGTTGTAATGGTTGTATCTGTACATATAATTTTTGTTTGGAGAAATGTACTCCTTGGAACTGTGTATGAACTATGGGGACAAAATGTTTATTTTTTAGGGGCAATTTTTTGTCTGTTCTGGCATCACACAAAAATTTATGAATTTGGATGTGTTTTCACTATTGTATAGTTTACTCACCAAGTAAGAAACTGAGATATGTATGATCTCAACATGACATCAGGAGGATGAGCAATAAAGGAAAAAAACAGACGTTTGACACTCAAGACAGGCATCAAGTCCAAAAATGACTATATGTATATAAATATAATTTTGGGACAAAAAGGGGCTTATTCGATTGTTTTTTTTTTCTCCTTGGCCGCCACTAGATGGCGCCCAACGACAGCAATTCAATTGTTCTGCTGTTTGGGCACCCAGCAGCTGCGGAGGACACATTTTTTTTTCCCCGCAGCTTCCTGAGGCGCGAGATAAAAAATGTGTTTAAACTGGGCACGTTTGGACACCCAAAGCAGGAGTTTAGTTGGGTTTAGCTATTTTAGGCGGCCAAACCCGGTCTGTTTGGGTGCAACATGCGCGATGGGCATGGGTGCCCAAACACAACTGAATTCTGACTATTGTTTGGGCATCTAAAAATCCCATTTAGACTGAATTTTTAAATGCCCAAAACAATTGAATTGTCCCCATATACTTCTAGGGACTGTTTATGGACTATAGAGACAAAAATAATTTTTATCGGAATTTACAGAGGCAGCTTATCATGACTCATGAAGTTACAGTATACATGTCAATCCAGTAGATGGTGCACCAAGACAAATACTACAGTATATATTATAGTGTCGCTTGCAACCTTTCAGTGTTACTGTAAGTTAAGTAGCAACGGATTTGGGATCTAAAAGTTAATATTTGTTCGACTAAAGTGAACTTAGGCTGGATACACACTGGGCAATGTGTACCCAATATATCGGGTGGTAGTCATGTGACCGCCGGTCGGCTGACCGACAGTCACATGACCTCCTCCGTGAGCCCGACGGCTCACTATCCCGATGGTCGGCATGCCGACCAACAGGGACTATTTCCACTCGTGGGTGTCCACGACACCCATAGAGTGGGAATAGAACCCGTGGCGACCGCAGGTCGCCACCGAGCCCGCAGCGTGGCGAGTGCAGCGTGGCGAGCGCAGCGAGCCAACAAAGGGGCTTGCTGCACTCGCCCTTCCCTGCCGGGAACCCGGCATCGGTATGCTGCCGGGATCCCGGCGTCGGTAAGGTGACCGGCGGTCAGGAGACCGCCGGTCACCCGTACTACACCCAATATGTCATCCAATCCGGCGAATCGGACGATATATCATTCACATCGTCCAGAGGGGGTAATTCCAAGTTGATCGCAGCAGGAAATTTTTTAGCAGTTGGGCAAAACCATGTGCACTGCAGGGAAGGCAGATATAACATGTGCAGAGAGAGTTAGATTTGGGTGTGGTGTGTTCAATCTGCAATCTAAATTGCAGTGTAAAAATAAAGCAGCCAGTATTTACCCTGCCCAGAAACAAAATAACCCACCCAAATCTAACTCTCTCTGCAAATGTTATATCTGCGACACCTGCAGTGCACATGGGCCCTCATTCCGAGTCGTTCGCTCGGTATTTTTCATCGCATCGCAGTGAAATTCCGCATAGTGCGCATGCGCAATATTCGCACTGCGACTGCGCCAAGTATCTTTGCTATGAAGATAGTATTTTTACTCACGGCTTTTTCCTCGCTCCGGCGATCGTAATGTGATTGACAGGAAATGGGTGTTACTGGGCGGAAACACGGCGTTTTATGGGCGTGTGGCTGAAAACGCTACCGTTTCCGGAAAAAACGCAGGAGTGGCCGGAGAAACGGGGGAGTGGTTGGGCGAACGCTGGGTGTGTTTGTGACGTCAAACCAGGAACGACAAGCACTGAACTGATCGCACTGGCAGAGTAAGTGTGGAGCTACTCTAAAACTGCTAAGTAGTTTGTGATCGCAATATTGCGAATACATCGGTCGCAATTTTAAGATGCTAAGATACACTCCCAGTAGGCGTAGGCTTAGCGTGTGTAACTCTGCTAAATTCGCCTTGCGACCGATCAACTCGGAATGAGGGCCATGGTTTTGCCCAACTGCTAAAAAATTTTCCTGCTGCGATCAACTTGGAATTACCCCCAGTGTGTATTCACTATATAATTAACGATGTGCAATCCTGCTGGTCATTAACGATATACAATATCTTTAGTTTTCACATAAAAATTTAAGATATTGTTTAAGACTGGATGTGGCCAGGTGCCGTCATCCAGTATACATACCTCCCAACATTGGGAGACGGGGAAGCAGGATTGAAAGGGGCGTGTCATATAGAATAAGGGTGTGGCTTCACGGGAGTGCCACAATCGTGAGCCACGCTCCCATTTTCTGTCACTATGGGGGCATGCCCAGCGCTCTGCGGCATGCCCCCAGACGCTCTGTCTCCCATGAATAGACCCTGTGTGCCTCCAAACTGTCGCCGCCCCCCCCCCCCACCACCACCACCACCATGGGACTCTGCGGCCCGCGGGTGGGACAGTGGGGCAGTCCCGCGAAAATTGTGACAGTTGGTAGGAATGAGTACAGCAAAAGATATTGTTCAGTGTGTATAAATGATATCGTTTGCAGGGGGGGAGGAAGGGATCTTGTACGATGTCATATCTGATGTGCATCGGCAAGTGTACCCAACCTTAGATTGGACTGAGAGATTGAGTGCCCCTTGAATTGGATTTTGTGGGTTACATAAAAGAAAGAAGACTGTGGATTATTGTTTAATGATATTCTGTCGCAGGGACAAACGCTCAGGGCTACAGGCATAGATCTCAGGACCAGCTGCTTCTCCCATGGGCAGCTTTATTTTGTTTGCTCTAGTGTTAGTAGCCCCAAGCAGGGGTGGATCCAGAAGAAAATGACAGGGGGCACCATGATAGCTGCTGGGGTGCTGCAAGAAAAAGGGGCATGACCTCATTACAAGGGGTGTGGCCTCATAGGATATGCTGTCCCCGTGAGCCACACCCCTCTTTTTTGTAACGCAGGGCGACAGTGGAACATATACATAAGGTGACAGAGGGGCATACACAGGGACGGGTGACAGAAGGGCATACGTGGAGTGATAGAGGGGCATACACAGGGTGACAGAAGGGCATACAAGGGGGGCCCACACCGCACACACTGTACCCATTTGTATAATACTTACCTCTCTGGAGTTCCCCGTCACATCCATAGGCAAATCCAGGGGGAGGGCACTCGGGCCCGTGGCCCCCCCTGTCGTTTATTACTTCTTTTTTCTTCAAAAGGAGAATAGCAGCAGCTACTGCTATTTATGTCAATCAGATTTGCTAAAAGAGCCGGCAGGCACTAGGACCTGCCGCGGCACTAACGGCAAGTCCGTGTGGTAACCAATGGGGAGGCTGGAGCTGCAGCTTCAGCCTCCCTCTGCTCACACCACAACCTACCTCCCCCACTGCCAGCCGGCCAGAGTCCAGCCCAAGTGCGGGGTTCAAATGCCAGCATCGAGTAAGACTGTTACTTATGACGGCACAGAAGGCTTCATTAGCCCTAACTGCACCGCACAGTTTCCCAGCACTTCCTCCTCCACTTTCTTTACCACCATGCTAGGTGCAGTCACACTCAGCCTCAGCTTTGAGAAGGCGGCCCATGTGATTGTGACACGGCTGTCCTGCCGATGTCTTATGCTGCTTGTTGGAGATCCAGCTGGCTGCTTCTGCTAATCAAAGATGGGCAGTTCGTGTCCTGCAGTCTGAGTCTCAGTGCAGTGCCCAAAACAAGGTATGCTGCACCTGCCACCACCAACTAAAAACTATAATAATTATATTATGCTGGGGTGCCTTCCAGGCTCCCATACCTAATGGAACAGGTATCCAACATTTCGAGGCCCAATCAGCCTTTTCATCAGGGTGAAACATTGGCAATAAACCAGCGGGGATGCGCTCCTAAAGCCAATCATTACCTGATGGCGTATTCTGTGAGGCCACGCCCCCTGTGATACCACTCCTCTTATCTGGGAGCACGCGTGCCTTAGGTGCATGTAAATATAACTATTACCGTTCCCCTATCATGGTACCCCCCTTTCATTTTCTTCTGGATCCGCCCCTGGTCACATCTGATGTGCATCGGCAAGTGTACTCACACTGCATTGGATTGGGGGTGGGGGTTCTGGGAGGCAAGGGGGTTGCTCGGACGGGAGGTGGCTGCTGGGAGATGTAGCTCTCCCAACTGCTGCCTGGGGGGGGGGGAGGGGGGCACTTGATAAAGAAGACAGGGCTTCAGAAGGTGAGTAATTACAGACTAATAACTTCCAACTGCTTAACTAGTTCTTAGGGAGGGTGCCACAAGGGTGTCGGAGCAAGTCCCGATGAGTTTTCCTAAAAATAAAGATGTTAGAAAAAGCAGAATTGCTCTGGGAGTGCGAGAAAAGACATGGGGCCGGATGTATTAGAATGCGAGACGGCCAAAGCTTCGAGACTATGGTCGAACTCGTACGTTTTTTTAAAACAGCAAACGTTTACAAGGCAAAACCTGCTTTAAAAAAACATACGAGTTCGGACGGAGTCTCGGAGCTCTGGCCGTCTCGCATTCCAATACATCCGGCCCGTGATTTCTACAGCGTCTCATATTTTCTCCTCTAATTGAATAGGAAAAGCCTGTGGCTGTGGGAAAAACTCTGACCCGCATTTTTTTTTTTTTTTTTTTTTTTTACATTTCCCGCCCTCAATTAAATACCCCCTTGGAGTGATATAAAGTAGAGAGAGATAAAGTACCAACCAACCAGTCCCTGTCATTTTTCAAACACAGCAAGTAACTTGGCAGTTAGGAGCTGATTGGCTGGTACTTTGGGGTCTATTTACTAAGCTTTGGGGGTAAGTTAAGTAGAGTCTGAGTTGCCATAGGTGCGGGACTTCAGACGAGAATGCCTGTATTTTTAAAGTGGCAATCATTTACAAAGTGGTAACTGCAGGGAAGCTCAATACTTCCCTGCTCTCTGTCCGGCACCCATGCTGGCTCCGCCCCCCTGACCTCCCAGCAGCCACTGTAGCCTGCCGGGAAGTCAACAGGCGACACGTGCAGAAGAATCCCCAGGACTACCCTGGACATTGCAGAAGGGGATTTCCGGAGGAGACAGCGATGCTATGTATAGTGATAAGTATCAATTCGCTTTTTATTTTCTTTATGAATAGATCCCTTAGTTTTGGGCCCCAGTACTTTAAAGGAGTGTGGCCAATTTGAGGGCATTGCCACACTCACTGTGCAAAACAAACTCTCAAGAAGATATTATGCCGCTACTTACCTCCCAACTTTCAATATTCCAGAATCATGAGTCCACTGCACTGCGAAGTCGCACGTAGCCAAAAATGGCCATGGTCTCTGGAAATGGGGCATGGCTTCACAGGAATGCCACGACCGCCTGCAATGCCCCCATTTTCATCATTGTGGGGGCATGCCCACTACTCTGTGAGCAGTGAGTGACAGGTGCATCCCAACTATCCTAACCCCACCGCGGGACACAGCGAAAATTGGGACAGTTGTGAAGTATGACGCTATGAAGATTTAACAAGAAGGGAGGTAATCTGCGCACTGGGGTGGTTTTGCTGTATGGGATGTGCTGCTAGTCAAAAGGGTGTCCTTGCCCTTTGGTTCAATATGGATATCTGGTTTTCAGCGCAGTCAGGTGAAAACCAGATATCCATGACGCTATGAAGCACTGGCACAACACTGAGGGCAGGGCAAAGACACCTGGCTTGGACTGCCAGACATGCTTGGATTCTTAGGGGTAAATTTACTGAGGTGGGAGTTTTTTAGAACTAGTGATGTTGCCCATAGCTACCAATGACATTCTACTTAACATTTATCTAGCTTCTTCTAGAAGATAATAGATTACCCCTCAGTACTAACTCCCCCCTCTTGGAGCCCTGGCTCCTGCGTTCTCTTTTTGTAGACTTGCTCTGCCATTCCCTTTATTACAGGCTGCATACAGCCTTCATTCTTTCTGGGTGGTGCCTAGGGTCTCCGCTAATGGCTACAGCATACTTACCTACTCTCCCAGATTCTGCGGGAGACACCCCTCCCGCATGCTGCCCACTTCCGAGGAAAGTGGGCAGAATGGGTAGCTAAATAGAGCAAATCGCAGAACTGGCGGAGGGGACGGGGCTTAATGACGCGATTATATGCAAATAGCATCATTGAAGCTCCACCCCTATGCAATTACCGACCAATCGCTGTATTTTCTCGTGCAATGGGCAGGGCCTAATGATGCCATTGGCTCTGTCCCGCCCCTGTCGCTGCACACCTGATTCTCCTCTTCGGGTATCTCACGAAGAGGAGAAAGGAAATGTAGGTAAGTATGGGCTGCAGGCTCCTGCCACTGATTCTCCCAAAGTGTGGAAACTCCAAATTTGGGGCTGTCATGTTGTAAGTGGGTTACCCTGGTTAAGACAGAGGTGACGCCATTTTCAAATAACAGCCCTGGTTATCATTAGAATAAAGGCACTGTATTATAAGAACTTCATAAATACATTGGGCATTCTACCAGAAAAAGTTGGAGATGTATCAAACCTTGACCATAGTATATGTGGAAAGAGATAACATACCAACCAATCAATCAGCTCCTGTCATTTTTAAAACATAGCCTGTAAAATGACAATTAGAAGCTGATTGGTCGTCATTGGTAATTTATCTGCTCTCCACTTTATCTCTCTCATAAGTGTTTATTAGGAAAACAATTCCATGATAGTTTAAAAAGTGGAGTTATACTTTAACGTATGATTTCAGAGGCAAACACAGGATTTACTGAGGGGGGTTCCGTATTGCACACATATACATAGCACCAGTGGTTAAAGTGGGCCGGAACGGGGCGGAACTGCGTTCCGTCACCTCTAATTGCCTCCGCCCCGCCACAGCATCTGGTCTCTGCTCCATTATAAAGGTGTCAGCGGCCGCCAGCCATTCCCGGCTCGCGGACCGGCTGCAGCACCAATCAAAAGAAGGGGCGGCTTTCTTAAAATCTAGCATGAGCCAATCTCGGCTCGCGGACCACCAGCCAATGAGAAGCTGCCAAGTGGCAGCTTCTCATTAGGTGGCGGTCCGGGAGCCGCGAATGGCGCACAATCGGCACCAGATTCAAAGTGCCTTGCTTCTTTTCAATAGCAGCCAGTCCGTGAGCCAGTACTGTCTGGCGGCCGCTGCCATCATTACACCGCAGCAGGGACTTGATGCTCCAGGCCACGGCCACTGAAGCAGGGGGTGGGATGGGGAGGGAGTGAGAGGAGCAGGGGGTGAGATGGGGAGGGGGTGAGAGAAGCAGGGGGCGATATGGGGAGGGAGTGAGAGGTGCAGGGGGTGAGTTGGGGGAGTGAGAGGAGCAGGGGGTGAACCGGGGAGGGGATGAGATGGGGAGGGAGTGAGAGGTGTAGGGGGTGAGTTGGGGGAGTGAGAGGAGCAGGGGGTGAGATAGAGGAGTAAGAGGTGCAGGGGGTGAGATGGGGAAGTGAGGTGCAGGGGTGGGGGAGTGAGAGGAGCAGGGGATAAGATGGGGGAGTGAGAGGTGTAGGGGGTAAGTAAAGGAGAGAAAGATTCAGATGATCAGACATAACGGAGAGCATATAGGGAGTAAGGGGTACCTAGGATAAAGATATGGATTCATGAGGAGAGTGACAAAGGAAACAAGAAAGCAGAAGGGACACATAGAAGACATAAGAGAGGTGAGCAAAAGGTTGTTCAACACATATTGCTATATATTGTGAATCAAATCTAAAATTAGGAGGGGGGGCACTACTGTGGACATTGGCTCTGCTGTGGGTAAGTGGCTCTGCTATGTGTGGGCATTGTGTGTGTAAAGGGCACTAGTATGTGGGGCGGGCAATGTGAATAAGATTGTGCTACTGTGAGCATTATTTTGAATTGGTGGTACTTTTGTGTGGCCACACCCCTTCCTTGTGAGGCCACACCCTGTTCTGTGGCGCTAAGCGGGAGGGGTCGCAAGCGAGGTGAGTCCACCTCTCCAGGACCACTTTAAGCCCTGCATAGCACACCACACACACACACACACACACACACACACACACACACACACACACACACACACACACACACACACACACACTTGTTTTTGTGACCCATGTATGGAACATCCCTCACGGGGACACCATTTCCCTTACCCCTGGAAGGGCCCAGCCTGGAGCCTGTGCAAGGGGACAGAGGGTGCGGGCGTGCGCGGCCAGGGAGGGGACCATGGGGACATAATATATGGATCAATTTATGTGTGACACCCTCTCCCCAGGTGGCCACCGGGTGCAATGGCACCCACATTTTTATTATGTATTGATTTATTTATTCATTTATTTATTTGTGTATGTATGCATGTGTTTGTTTACTTATTTTTTATTTATTTATTTAGTTCATGCTCTCTCATTATCGCAGTTATTCGGTTCTTTATGTAGAATTTAATTGAAAGCCAGTTCCGAGCCTTCAGTGCTTGGGTTTCAGCCCCTAGGCACGCATCACAATCCTTCTTGCCCGGAACCTTGCAGGAGTGGATGAACCGCATCATGTGTCTTTCAACGGCTCTGACTTCCGCTGGGGTCCATGGTTTTCTCTTAGCACCTCTGCTGTCACCTATGTGGGAGAGGAAAGGTCAGTCACCCTGCAAAGCCATCACCAGCCAAGGCCACCACCCCCCACCAACCCCCCCACCACTGCCACTCTGTTTGCTTCTTTCTCGGTGTGCACCACTGTCACCTCACTGGATTGCCTCTCTGGCTCATCCCCAGAGTCATCACTTGCCACCTGGATTGGTTCTGGAAATAGAGAAAGACAGTAAACCCCGTCACACCAGCCACTTACAGTGTCAGTCCCTGGAGCCACTCGTCCAGTGATACTTAGATACTTACCATCTGGATCAATGGAGATCTCCTCCAGACTGCGGCCCCTGAACTCAGCCATTCTCCCTTGCTCCAGGGCCACAAAGAGCTTGCTTAACTTGGCCAGCTGCAGGATACCTTCTGGAAGACGGTAATACTGTCGATGCACCCGTATGTCATGTCCGAGGAAATCGGCTAGCTGGTCCATCTCGGTGTCGCTTAGGTTGAGGACCCTGGAAAGGGTGGCTACATGCTTCCGGAGGCGGGTGGAGGACAGTGCTTCGGGATGCTTGGCCCCACACTCCCGGGCATAGAGACGAATGCAGTCGGATCCCCTGAAGTGTGATAAGGCGGCTGGCCTGGCAAACATGTAGAAATTGTCAGGGGTGACACCACACTCTGCCCGCTTCTCGGTCAGGAGCTCCATGGCTTTCTGCATGCATGGGGATAACAGGACGGGAACCTTCCTGCCTCTTTTACCAGGTATCTCAATACGGGTGAAGTGGTGACAGAGAGCCTTCTCCATCTCTGAGAGGGCCTGGGCCACGTCACCCTGCAGGTCAGCTGTGTGCCGTGATTCAAATGAGGATAGCCGCATCTTGGACACCTCACCTTCCCTCCTGCAGTTGAAGAGGATCAACTGTGTGAGGGTAATCTTGGCCAGCATTGACCACTGCTTTGCATAAGGGTGGGCAGATAACCCATCCAAGTACTCCCGCTGCCGGTCAAGGAGGTACAGGTTCAATCGCTTCACGTCGTCAGTGAAGGGTAGGAGGAGTGGGGCATTCCATTTTATCTCTCGTGGGGTCTTCAGGGCAGCAGTTGAGATGAGCTCACTCCACCTCGCCTCGTACAGTTTCCTGAAGCTCCGTGCGCTCTCCACTGTCAGGGCACTGCCCTCCATCAGCGCCTGGCACTCAACCATGGCGGAAATCTTCTGCAAGCTGTGGCCCACCTTCAGGGCCAGCGAGGGGACCCTATAGGTGTTGGTCTTGTCATCGTAGCCAGCCAGGCTCCTGACGGCATGCACCACATGGAAAAAGTTGGGTGGGCGGATGAAATCCTCCATGCTCCACAATGGAGTGACCTTCATCGCATGCAGCAGGAGACGACCCATCTCTCTGAGCTTCTGGCGGATGTACTCGTGCTTGCCGACATCAGACCCCAGTCGGTTGTAGAGGTGCTGCCCGAACTGCATGATGCAGCTGTCCCCCTTGATCACAGGTACCACATCATCATAATTCATTTGGCTCAACAACTTCCACAGGTCGGTGCCAACACCTGGCGGAATGGGTGTGGCGTAAGTGCACAGGGACTGGACCCGAGTTCTACCAGGTTTGGGGTGGCCACCCCTTTTTCGAAGAGGACACCTCTTCACATGTCGCCACAGGTGTCGCCTGGAGAACAGACCTTGGCAGTGTGCGCAGTGCATGAAATCTTGGGGAGCTGCTGCTTTGGCCAGCTACTTGCAAGGTAGTAAAACACCGCTGCCCTCGCGGAGAACACCGATATTATGTGCAAAGTTCCCCCGGTGGCGAATTGGGTCCAGCTGCACTGACCTTGCCCTGGAGTTCTTGTCAAAGCTCAGTGCCCTTGCTACCTCTGGCTCACTGCGGTGGACGGCTTCCACGTGCCTCGCAATTTTGGAATATGGCCTCTCACACCATAGGCAGAAGTTTTTCTTCTTGTTATATGTTCTGGAACCATCCCCTTTTTGGGTAAGAACCTGGACTGACACGCCGTGATGTGTCCGTCGGTTCAGGCCGCCGTCTGTGGAGGAAGCGTCGGCTTCTTCCAGCGCCTGTCTCCTGTGAAAAGATGTCTCTTCCCCACTGCTGTCATTTGAACTGCTCAACTCAGATGAGTCGGGGAGATAGTCTTCATCACTGCCATCCGTTTTACTGTCTGCCCCATCTGCGTTCATTGTCTTAAGGAAACAAGCCAGGGACTTCCGGGAGTGGAAAACAGACCGAGGACTCCTGGGAGTGAGAAATATAATGGTGAACTTCTGGGGGTGGGAGACAAACCAAGGACTTCTGGGAGTGTGTGATGCTGTGTGTTTTGACCCTGCCCAGTTAAAAAAAAAAAAAAAAAAAAGTGCAGCTGGGTTGTACAATATCCCCATCCACTGCTGCAGCACAAGGGGTAAAAGCAAAAAAAAAAAAACCACGCAAAACCAAAACGAACCCCCCCCCCTAATAAAAACACACACAAAAATGCACAAAAACAAACAATTTTTCAAACCACAAAAAGACTCCCCAAAATAAACAGTACGGGAAAAATACCTTGGCCGGCAGCGGGGTTTGTCCAGTATCCCCATCCGCCACTGCAGTGCATGGGGCAAGAACAAGACCCCCCCACAAAAAAAAGAAAAAAAAAGAAAAACAACACCCCCTCAAAAAAAAAAAGACCCCCCCAAAATAAACAGTACTGGAAAAATACCTTGTCCGGCAGTGGGGTTTGTCCAGTATCCCCATCCGCCACTGCAGTGCCTGGGGCAAGAACAAGACACCCCCCCAAAACAAAAACCCCAAAACAAAAGAAAAACAACACACCACAAAACACCCAAAAACAAACAGACCCCCCCAAAATAAACAAGAACAAAGCACACACCCCCCAAAAAAAACCCAAAAAACAAAAGAAAAAAAAACATACACAAAAACACCCAAAAACAAACAGACCCCCCCCCCCCCCCCAAAATAAAATAAAATAATAAACAGTATGGGAAAAATACCTTGGCCGGCAGCAGGGTTTGTCCAGTATCCCCATCTGCCACTGCAGTGCATGGGGCAAGAACAAGACCCCCCACAAAAAAAACAAAAAAACAAAAGAAAAACAACACCCCCTCCAAAAAAAAAGAAAAGACCCCCAAATAAACAGTACTGGAAAAATACCTTGTCCGGCAGTGGGGTTTGTCCAGTATCCCCATCCGCCACTGCAGTGCCTGGGGCAAGAACAAGACACCCACCAAAACAAAACCCCCAAAACAAAAGAAAAACAACACACCCCAAAACACCCAAAAAACAAACAGACCCCCCCAAAATAAACAAGAACAAAGCACCCCCCAAAAAAAAACACCCCAAAAAACAAAAGAAAAACAACATACACAAAAACACCCAAAAACAAACAGACCCCCCCCCCAAAAAAATAAAGAGTACGGGAAAAATACCTTGGCCGGCAGCGGGGTTTGTACAGTATCCCCATCCGCCACTGCAGTGCATGGGGCAAGAACAAGACCCCCCCCCCCCCCCAAAAAAAAAGAAAAACCCAAAAACAAAAGGAAAACACACCCCAAAACAAACAGACCCCCCAAAATAAACAAGAACAAAGCACCCCCCCCCCAAAAAAAAGGCCCCCAAAAAACAAAAGAAAAACAACACACACAAAAACACACAAAAACAAACAGACCCCCCAAAAATAAACAGTACGGGAAAAATACATTGGCCGGCAGCGGGGTTTGTCCAATATCCCCATCCGCTACTGCAGTGCATGGGGCAAGAACTAGACCCCCCCCCCACACAAAAAAATAAAATAAACACCCCCCCAAAAAAAGACCCCCAAAAATAAACAGTACTGGAAAAATACCTTGTCCGGCAGTGGGTTTTTCCAGTATCCCCATCCGCCACTGCAGTGCCTGGGGCAAGTTCAAGACACCCCCCCCCCCCTCCCCGAAACCCCCACCCCCCAATAACAAAAGAAAAACAACACACCCAAAAACACCCAAAAACAAACAGACCCCCCTAAAATAAACAAGAACAAAGCACGCCCCCCTTTTCCCCCTCCAAAAAAATAAAATCCAAAAAAATCCCAAAACAAAAGAAAAACCACATACACCCAAAAACAAACAAAACCCCTCTCCAGAAAAAAAAACAAAACAGCACGGTAAAAATACCTGTGGCGGCGTCGGGAATGCCAAGAATCCCCATACGCTGACGCTGCAGCGCCTGCGTAGAGAAACCCCCCCCCCCCAAAAAAAAAATAAAATAAAACAGCAAAACAAAAAAAACGTGGGACAGCAGCAGGTGTGTCCAGCCCATGGGAGGGGCGAAATAAAAACCTTCCCCCAATAATCCCACCAAAAAAATGAAAAAAAAAAATCCCCGGGTGTTCCCCGGCTGTTCAGCCCTGGGGAAGGGGCAGCCCGCCTCCGACTATTAAGCCCGGAGAGCGGGGGCTCCAACCGAATATTAAGCCCAGGAAGGGACCAGCCACCGGGGACGGGAGGACCAGGGGAGAGGCCCCTCCGCCAACCCACCCGGCCGGCGGAGGCGCTGACCCTCGTGCCGAACGGACTGTCCCCGGCCAAGTCCCTGGGACGGGACACTGCGCGCGCCGCCGGCCCCGCCGCCCGGCGGGTAGTCACCGGCTGTTCAGCCCTGGGGAAGGGGCAGCCGGCCCCCGACTATTAAGCCCGGAGAGCGGGGGCTCCGCCCGAATATTAAGCCCAGGGAGGGACCAGCCACCGGGGACGGGAGGACCAGGGAAAAGGCCCCTCCGCCGACCCACCCAGCCAGCGGAGGCGCTGGCCCGTGTGCCGAACGGATTGTCCCCGGCCAAGTCCCCGGGACGGGACACTGCGCCGCAGGCGAGCAAGAAGCTTCGGGTGCAAGGGTACGGGACGCCCCATATGCCCACCCCCGCAGTCAGCCAAATTTTGACTGATTTCGTGGCGTTTGGTCATAATATCAGAGATGGTAGCTCAGGCTCCTCTAGTTTCTCAGCTTTACACATGCAGCAAATGTCTGATCTTATAGTTACTCTCTTATAGAGAATTTCAATTGTGACAACACATCATCAGTAGGCCGACACAAACCTAACCACCAGCGCCCAATATCTCAACCTGACACCAAAGTGAGAAATGATGACAGCGGACCCCCCGCCACCTCCAAGGTGAAGGGGTTACGAAAACCTCGCACAGCGATAACGTTCAACCATGGCCAATAAGTAAAGGAACCAGCAAACCTCAGAACCCTGCAGTCACCATCACCAATCTGCAGGGCCTGTCACACATCCCACCACCTAAGTGGGGAAAGCGGTAGCTATCACTCCTCTCCAGAATAGAGAGGAGTACGGACAACCTCAATCGAGAGCCCCCTACCTTGCCACTCACCCACAAGCAGGCATCGGGGAATCCAGCAGCCCTCTGGATCCTGCAGTGATGCGGGAGGAAGCTTCAGATGGGGCATAGGAGCGGCCAGTGGAGGTGACATCTCCGGCCAACATCACCGCCCTGCGGAGCCTGTCCCACACCCCCACCACCTAAGGGCGGACGAGGGTGGTTATCACCCCACCTCCGAGATGGAATAGGAACTGACAAGCTCCCGTGACAGCCCCCAACCATACCGCTCACTCAGCCTCGAGCAAGCATTGGGGAATCCGGCAGCCCTCCGAAACCTGCAGTGATGCGGGGGGAGACTGCAGGCGGTGCAACGGCCAGTGGAGGATACCCCTCCAGCCAACATCACCGCCCTGCGGAGCCTATCCCGCACCCTGCCGCCTAAGGTGGACGAGGGTGGCTGTCACCTACCCCCCTCCGGGATGGAGGGGGGGCAGACATCCTCAATCCATCCCCGACCCGTGCCGCTCGGCCGTCAGCAAGCATTGGGGAATCCGGCAGCCCTCCGGATCCTGCGGTGATGCGGGGGGAGGCTGCAGACAGGGCGGAGCAGAGACCGGTGGAGTTGACCCCTCCGGCCGACATCACCGCCCTGCGTAGCCTGTCCCGCACCCCGCCGCCTAAGGTGGACGAGGGTGGCTGTCACCTCCCCCCCTCCGGGATGGAGGGGGGGCAGACATCCTCAATCCATCCCCGACCCGTGCCGCTCGGCCGCCAGCAAGCATTGGGGAATCCGGCAGCCCTCCGGATCCTGCAGTGATGCGGGGGGAGGCTGCAGACAGGGCGGAGCAGCGACCGGTGGAGTTGACCCCTCCGGCCGACATCACCGCCCTGCGGAGCCTGTCCCGCACCCCGCCGCCTAAGGTGGACGAGGGTGGCTGTCACCTCCCCCCCTCCGGGATGGAGGGGGGGCAGACATCCTCAATCCATCCTTGACCCGTGCCGCTTGGCCACCAGCAAGCATTGGGGAATCCGGCAGCCCTCCGGATCCTGCTGTGATGCGGGGGGAGGCTGCAGACAGGGCGGAGCAGCGACCGGTGGAGTTGACCCCTCCGGCCGACATCACCGCCCTGCGGAGCCTGTCCCGCACCCCGCCGCCTAAGGTGGACGAGGGTGGCTGTCACCTCTCCCCCTCCGGGATGGAGGGGGGCAGACATCCTCAATCCATCCCCGACCCGTGCCGCTCGGCCGCCAGCAAGCATTGGGGAATCCGGCAGCCCTCCGGATCCTGCGGTGATGCGGGGGGAGGCTGCAGACAGGGCGGAGGAGCAGCCGGTGGAGGTGACGCCTCCGGCCAACATCACCGCCCTGCGTAGCCTGTCCCGCACCCTGCCGCCTAAGGTAGACGAGGGTGGCTGTCGCCTCCCCCTCGGCTGCCAGCAAGCATTGGGGAATCCGGCAGCCCTCCGGATCCTGCGGTGATGCGGGGGAAGGCTGCAGACAGGGCAGAGGAGCAGCCGGTGGAGGTGACGCCTCCGGCCAACATCACCGGCCTGCGGAGCCTGTCCCGCACCCCGCCGCCTAAGGTGGACGAGGGTGGCTGTCACCTCCCCCCCTCCGGGATGGAGGGGCGGCAGACATCCTCAATCCATCCCCGACCCGTGCCGCTCGGCCGCCAGCAAGCATTTTGGAATCCGGCAGCCCTCCGGATCCTGCGGTGATGCAGGGAAAGGCTGCAGACAGGGCAGAGGAGCAGCCGGTGGAGGTGACGCCTCCGGCCAACATCACCACCCTGCAGAGCCTGTCCCGCACCCCCGACGCCTAAGGGGGGACGAGGGTGGTTATCACCCCCCCCCCTCCACAATGGAGGGGGACCTGAAAACCTCCCGCGACAGCCCCCAGCTGTGCCACTCAGCTGAGGGCAAGCATTTTGGGTTACAGCAGCCCTCCAGATTCTGCGTTGATGCGGAAGGCTACTGGCAGGATCAACAAGGTAGCTCTCGGTAGCCAGCGGTGACAGGGGGTGAGCCAGCCGCCATCTCGAAAGCAGCAGGAAACCCCACAGAGAAGAAGGAGCCACACACCAAGCAGGCAACCAACAAGAGGAGTAGGCCCAGTGGATGGCCATCAGTGCAGGCCAAGTGAGAAGTTCAGAGTCAGATGGACAGTGGGGCTCGCTCTGCATGGTGCCCAGGCGCCAGTGCACATTGAACAGCCCCCAGATAAAGGGGGACAGCACCCACTCGATCTCACATTTTTCTCCTCACCCAACAACCCGTTCACTAGGAAACCAGTGCAAGCCGCCCTGGGGGACAGTTTGGGTAAGCAGCGATTTAAAAAGGTCGCCTCAGGCCTCCCGACCCAGGTCCCCGCCGGTCGAGGCGAGGGTGAGCCGTCGGCCCCCAAGGAACCCCGCTGCCCCCAACCCACCACATCCCGATCTACACCTGACTGGTTTCATCTTGTCCGGGGGGGGTGAAAGGGTGTAAAAGGTTCATATCGTAAAGGGCTGTGCCACTCTCCGGGATACCGTCAATGATACATGGGTAGTCCCAGGCCCACTCAGTGCGCAGCTTCCACTGGATCCCTCCAAAGGGGCCTCCCACTCTCCCTTTTTCTACTGACGGATTCCAGCCAGCTTTGCTCAGAGCCTGTGCTTCTCTCTCACGCCATACGAGACTCCCCTTTCTCGCACACTTTCTATCTCACTCTACCTCCATCCTGTCTGGCTCTTCTCTCCGCAGCTGAACCCTTCCGTGCAGCCACCTGCGGCCATTGACATACCGCATCATTGGTTCATGGTGGCACTTGTGCAGTTCCCTGGAAATCATGTGCTCCACCAGGGTCCAATGGTGAGCTTTGCTAGGTGACGGGGACACTTCCCCAGCACCCCTGGTGTTGTCAGGCACCTGATGGGCTGATAGACAGAGCAGACCATACTGACTGGAGTCAGAAACAAGGCCCACCCAGCTCTGGTCAAGAGCACTGGGCGGACATTTGGGGACTAGTAAACCCTTACAGTGGAGGGTTTCCAGGCACGCCGTGGGCAGAAGGAGGGCCTTGTTCGCCTGGAGCTGGCCGGGACCCCTGGGTTCCGGCCAAGCGAATGGCCCTCCACGCCGTGGGCGCAGGGAGCCACATCGATCGGGTTTGCAGGACAAAGAAAAGAGGACCTTCTATCGCGTACCCATCTTTTCCCGGCTGGACTCTGTTCTCAGCCTGTGAATCTCTCAGCTGGGTTCTCTTGGACGTAGCAGGACAGGTGATGCGCGCGACACTTTTGCAGTACACTCTCCTATTTTCCCCAGGCTCTTGGAACCACTCCCAGCCTGAGGGTTCAGCCATACACACTCATCAGCATGACTTCCACGAATTGCAGTACCCAGTTCAGCACACTGGGGGCGCTGCTCCCAGGCATAGGGAGCCAGGCCAAGCCCGGTCCGCAGGCTCCAACCGATGCCCGGAGGAGCCCCATTTCAGCCTCGGAGGGGAGATCGGAGGAACGAAAGACTGGAAGTCCCGGTGGGACTGCACTTCCCCCATCTGCCACAGGGGGGTGCTGCACCAGGTGAGAGGGAGCCGGGCCAAGCCCGATCCCCAGGCTCCAACCGATGCCCGGAGGAGCCCCATTTTGGCCTCGGAGGGGAGGTCGGAGGAACGGGAGACTGGAAGTCCCGGTGGAACTGCGCTTCCCCTGTCTGCCACAGGGGGCGCTGCACCATGCGAGAAGGAGCTGGGCCAAGCCCGGTCCGCAGGCTCCAACCGATGCCCGGAGGAGCCCCATTTCAGCCTCGGAGGGGAGATCAGAGGAACGGGAGACTGGAAGTCCCGGTGAGACTGCGCTTCCCCCGTCTGCCACAGGAGGGCGCTGCACCAGGGGAGAGGGAGCCGGCCCAAGCCCGGTCCGAAGGCTCCAACTGATGCCCTGAGGAGCCCCATTTCAGCCTCGGAGGGGAGATCGGAGGAACGAAAGACTGGAAGTCCCGGTGGGACTGCGCTTCCCCTGTCTGCCACAGGGGGGCGCTGTGCCAGGGGAGAGGGAGCCGGTCCAAGCCCGGTCTGCGGGCTCCAACCGATGCCCGGAGGAGCCCCATTTCAGCATCGGAGCCCTGGCTGGGTTGCCTCTGAAAGGGAAGACCTCTCTCTATTGTTCAGCCTGTATCCAGTCTCTGAGCTCCAAGGCATTTTTGTCACAGATCCTTATCTGCAGTTTCAGCCTCTCAGCCACATCACCATCCCCTGAGGATCTGGCCATATCAATATGCCCGAGGGGTTCTTTTCAGGGTAGCAGATCGGGTGGAGCGCGCGTCATTCTAGTGGGCCATGCTCAGATTTTACCCTAGCTCCTGGAAACGTGTCCAGGCACGAGGGATACACGTCCACACTCATTTGGGGGAGTTCCAGAATGGGAAATTCAACACTTTTTATCGAGATAAGTCGAATAGCTCCTCTCCAGCGCCGCCGGGCGGAACTGCAGCGGGGCCCCAAAAATTATGGGAATGCACCCCGGGTCCCCAAAATTACGGAGAGGCGCCCTGACTGCTGCTGCCGCAGGGGGCAGAGGGAGGGGGCACGTGCGGCGCCCCCGGTGGCTGCCGGGTGGAACTGCAGCGGGGCCCCAAAATAATTGGAAGGTGCCCCGGGTTCCCAAAATTATGGGGAGGCGCCCTGTCTGCTGCTCCTGCAGGGTGCAGATGGAGGGGGCACGTGCGGTGCCCCCCAGTGGCCGCTGGGCAGAACTGCAGCGGGGCACCAAAAATTATGGAAATGCACCCCGGGTCCCCAAAATTACGGAGAGGCACCCTGGCTGCTGCTCCTGCAGGGGGGAGATGGTGGGGGCACGTGCGGTGCCCCCCAGTGGCCGCCGGGCAGAACTGGAGCAGAGCCCCAGAATAATTGGATGACGCCCCGGGTCCCCAAAATTACAGGGAGGCGCACTGTCTGCTGCTCCTGCAGGGGCACACATGGCGCCCCCTGGTGGCCACTGGGTGGAACTGCAGTGGGGCCCCAAAATTATTAGAAGGCCTCCCGGGTCCCCAAAATTACAGGGAGGCACCCTGTCTGCTGCTCCTTAAGGGAAAGGGGGAATGCGCGGCACCCTTGGTGGCTGCCTGGTGGAACTGCAGTGGGCCCCTAAAATATATAAATCTATATATTTTTTTAGAGAACCAATCAGATGCTTTAACACATAATCGGCATTGCACGCACATACACACAGTATGGTCTGGCAAATGTGACTCTCGAGGACATGCCCGATTTTGATGCTGGGTAGTTGGGACATGCCCTTACTATCACCTCCTGGGGTCTGACTTGTGGGGACCTCATTTGAGGTCCCCACCATGTTGAAAGTCCCACCAGTGTTGGTGTGCTGTCCGGTCTGTGTCCCCATAAGGATAGGAATACAAGTGCACACACACACACACACACACACACACACACACACACACACACACACACACGTTGCATACACATAAATACTGTAGCACACCACACACACATTGCACACACACATACTGTATACCATACTTACCTACTCTCCCGGATTTTGAGGGAGACACACGATTTCTCGAGTAGTCCCCCGCATCCCCGGAAGAGTGGACACCGCTCCCGCATTCTGCCCACTTCCTAGTGAAGTGGGCAGAATGGAGATAATGGATGCAGTCAAAGAGATCACCATTCAAGTCCATAGGCGCTCATGCAAAAGAAAGATAAAACATACATAGTGTAATTCGTTTTTAACATTTAACCAGCAACTGATTAGAATCTATCACATCTCCCGTACCAAAAGGATAGGTCTACCATGTATAAGTAGACAATCACGCATTTTATAAAAGCTGAAGTAGGACTAGTCAGGATTCCTCCTTATCAGGGTCTCCTCATCAGCATGGTTTAACCGGAAAAAGAGAAATAAACCTCCAATAGTGCAACACCATTTTATTCCAATACATTAAAAAGCACATAAACTTAGGGGATATATCTGGTCTCTCACCAATAGAAGTGGTCTACCATGAAAAGCAGACAAAACAGCAAGGGTAAAGATGGTAATCACAGGCGTCCCTGGAACCCGCAGTTCGAATCCAAAGGTGAAGTCCCAAATGTCTCCCCAAGAAAAAAAATCCTCCTTCCAACGCGTTTCGACACGTCTTGTATCTTTCTTGTCACAACTGAGGGCCTGAGCTGACGGGAGGCAGCCTCAGTTGTAGGGGCTGAGATGTACCGGAACCTGGGAGGTTGTATCAGACCCCTGGACATGTAAGTAACATGGATAATAACTGCCCGAAGGCGTGACCACGACAACTTAGATAAAAGTCAATGATGTTTATTATGACAACTCCGCATCACAGCAGCAATAAAAGAAAACGTAAAAGTCAGCAAAGAATAAATACAGTTCCTGAGTACTACAGCATGGCAGGAGCCACAGGGCACTGGTAGTGTGAGATAGTTCTTATGATCTTCTAGATGGAAAGTCCTTACCAGGCCCGGCTGTAGCAATGGAGATAACCCAGGATTGTACCAGCTGGTGTTCCAGGAAGAGCTGGGTTGCTGAAGGTAAAACAGCTGCTGTGGATACTGGCTGGAACCAGACTGTTGTTAGCACGGAGTGGATACTGGCTGGAACCAGTTAAATAATAAATGAACTTTGGGAGCGATGAAATGTGAACTGAAATGTAGAACTTGAGAGCGGAGAAATAATAATTCCGGTGGAGAGTGGTAAAGTGTAGAAAGGACACCGGCCCTTTAAGGGAAGCTGTATTCTGCTGGAAGCTGAGGCTGGAAGCAGGTAGTGTTGTAGCTGGAAACAGATGAATCCACAATGGATTGGAGAGTCAGGCTACACCGCAGGTGGAATGCTGGTGCGGGTCTCTATGGTGGAAGTCTTGAGACAGGAGCTGGAACCTGGAAGACAATCATAGAAGAGAGACAAACAGGAACTAGGTTTGACAACCAAAGCACTGACGTCTTCCTTGCTCAGGCACAGCTTACTTATACCTGCAGCAAGGAAGGGGTTGGCTAGGCAATTATGCAAATCAACAATACAAACAGCAGATTGGTGGAAATGATCAGATGACAGAATCCAAGATGGCTGCGCCCATGCAGACACTTGGAGGGAAGTTTGGTTTGTAATCCATGTGGTCTGGGAAACAGTAATGGCGGCGCCGGCCACCGGAGACAGGAGACGCCAGGCTGATAGATGCACATTTAACCACGCGGGCACAGCGGAGGCCGCGGCTGATGAAAACACCACTCTGACACTCTGCATGTGGAAACTCAGGAACAGCGGAATCTGGTCCTGGAACGCTGAGCCCGCCTTAGGAGGCATCTGAAGGGTAAGTAATGGCGTCCAGATACCCGGATCGTGACAGCACCCCCCCCTTTAGGAGTGGCCCCAGGACACTTCTTAGGCTTTAAAGGAAACTTTGCGTGGAAATTTCGGACCAAGGCAGGAGCATGGACGTCAGAGGCATTGGTCCAAGAGCGTTCTTCAGGACCATAGCCCTTCCAGTCAATGAGATACTGAAGTTGACCGTAACGGTGACGTGAGTCCAGGATCTTGGCCACTTCATACTCAACGCCTCGTTGAGTTTGGACTTTCGGAGTTGGTGGAAGTGAGGAATGAAACCGATTCAAGATTAGCGGTTTCAACAGGGAAACATGGAATGTCCTGGGTATTTTTAAGAAGGGAGGTAACTGGAGTCTGTAAGCAACAGGATTGATGACTTGATCAATTTTAAAAGGACCGATGTAGCGAGGTGCAAACTTCATACTGGGAACTCTTAACCTCAAATTCTTCGTGGATAACCATACCCGATCACCCACCTTGAGAGCAGGAACTGCTCGACGCTTCTTATCCGCAAACTTCTTGTACCTGAACGATGCCTTGAGCAGAGCTGATCGTACGCTCTTCCAGATATTGGCAAACTGATGCAAGGTGATATCCACTGCGGGAACAGAAGTTGCTGGAAGCGGTTGGAACTCAGGGACTTTAGGGTGGAATCCAAAGTTGGTGAAGAATGGTGTTGAAGAAGATGAAGAATGATACTGGTTGTTATGACAGAACTCGGCCCAGGGAAGTAATTGAACCCAGTCATCTTGAGAGGAGGACACATAGATGCGGAGGAAGGCCTCCAAGTCCTGATTCACCCTCTCAGTTTGACCATTGGTCTGAGGATGGTAAGCCGTGGAAAACTTTAACTTGACTTGGAGGACTTGACATAAACTTCGCCAGAATTTGGCTGTGAATTGAACTCCTCGATCTGAGATAATTTCTTCTGGAAGACCGTGGAGTCGGAAGATCTCTTGTATGAATACTTGAGCCAACTTGGAAGCTGACGGAAGACCGGTGAGAGGAATGAAGTGTGCCATCTTGGTGAACCGGTCAACTACCACCCAGATGGTATTGAACTTGTTGCACATGGGCAAATCTGTAATAAAATCCATCGACAAATGGGTCCATGGTCGACGGGGAACAGATAGTGGAACCAGTTGCCCCGCAGGCGACTGGCGGGATACTTTATGTTGAGCACACTTTGGGCAAGATGCAATAAACTCCAAAACGTCCTTTTTCAGAGTTGGCCACCAATAGGACCTAGAGATAAACTCCAGGGTTTTTTGGATACCTGTATGTCCGGCAAAACGGGAAGCATGGGCCCAATGCATGAGCTTCTTCCTTAGTGTCGGCTTCACAAAACTTTTCCCTGATGGGGGCGTAGAGTCCATCCCTACCGTGGAGAATGCCAACGGATTTATAATAGGATGCTTGTCTGAAGACTCTGACTCATTTTCTTGCTCCCATGAGCGGGAAAGGGCATCGGCCTTGCGATTCTGAGAGCCCGGACAGAACTGGAGTTTAAAGTCGAACCTGGAAAAGAAAAGTGCCCATCTGGCCTGACGAGGGTTGAGACATTGTGCGCCTTTTAGATATAGAAGGTTCTTGTGGTCTGTAAGGATGGTGATTGAATGAGAAGCTCCCTCCAACAGATATCTCCACTCCTCTAGAGC
This sequence comes from Pseudophryne corroboree, assembly GCF_028390025.1. Taxonomy (NCBI): domain Eukaryota; kingdom Metazoa; phylum Chordata; class Amphibia; order Anura; family Myobatrachidae; genus Pseudophryne; species Pseudophryne corroboree. The sequence continues at coordinate 381,466,086 of NC_086450.1, read as the reverse complement.
GAGCTTGATGGCTAGCAACTCCTGGTCGCCAATGGCATAGTTGCGCTCCGCTGGGGAGAACTTCCGTGAGAAGAAACTGCAAGGATGTAAATGACCATCTTTAGCCCTCTGAGATAACACCGCTCCTACTCCAACGGAGGAGGCATCCACCTCTAAGATGAAAGGAGAGTCGACGTCAGGCTGTTTCAGGACAGGTGCAGAGATGAACCTCTGTTTTAAAAGATGAAAAGCTTGCATGGCTTCTTCAGACCACTTGGACGGGTTAGCACCCTTCTTGGTGAAAGCAGTAATAGGCGCCACAATGGTGGAAAAGTCTCGTATAAACTTTCGGTAATAATTGGCGAACCCTAAGAACCTCTGGACCCCTTTGAGGGTTAAGGGTACTGGCCAATTCTGGATTGCTTGTAGTTTCTCAGGATCCATCTCTAGTCCGGAACCGGACACAATGTACCCTAGAAACGGAATGGACTTGACTTCAAAGACGCATTTCTCTAATTTGCAGTAAAGATGATTGACACGGAGACGGGACAGAACCTCCTTTACCCAGAAACGATGTTCCTCTAAATTGTTGGCAAAAATGAGGATATCATCTAGATAGACCACGACGTGACGGTATAGAATGTCTCTGAAGATCTCATTGACGAAATGCTGGAAGACAGCTGGAGCATTGCTCAATCCGAAGGGCATGACGAGGTACTCATAATGTCCGTCACGGGTGTTAAATGCGGTCTTCCACTCGTCACCCTCACGGATCCGGATGAGATTGTATGCACCTCTCAGGTCCAGCTTTGTAAAGATGGTAGCTCCGCTAACTCTGTCAAAGAGCTCAGTAATCAGGGGTAAAGGATAGCGGTTCTTGATGGTAATGTCGTTCAAACCTCTGTAGTCGATGCACGGCCGCAGACCACCATCTTTCTTCTTTACAAAAAAGAAGCCTGCGCCGGCTGGAGAAGAAGAAGGTCGAATGAACCCCTTTGCTAGGTTCTCTTTTATGTATTCCTCCATAGAATGCGTCTCGGGGAGAGACAACGGATAAGTTCGGCCTCGAGGTGGAACCTTCCCTGGAACGAGATCAATCGGGCAGTCCCATTCTCTATGAGGGGGAAGGATATCAGCAGAAGCTTTACTGAACACATCCGTGAAATCTTGATATGGAGGAGGTGGAACATCAGACGACCTGGGGGAGGAGGTACAGACAGGCAACACTTTAAACAAACATGTCTTAGTACAGGAGGAACCCCATGCCAGGATTTGCGTAGTCGTCCAATCAATTGTAGGATTGTGAAGACGGAGCCATGGAAGGCCCAGGACCACAGGATGTGTGGCTCTTGGAATCACTAAAAGTGAAATAAGTTCGGAATGAAGAACTCCCACTCTCAGACGAACTGGTAGAGTCCTTAGAGAAATAACTGTATCAAAAATTTTACTGCCATCCACAGCAGTTAAGGAAAAGGACGAAGGAAGTCTCTCGGTGGGTAGGGACCACCGTTTAACATAGGCTTCGGTAATAAAGTTCCCAGCTGCTCCGGAATCCAGGAGGGCAATGACGTTCTGATAACGTTGAGCAACTTGAAGCGAGACTGGGAGGTTACAATCTTGAGGAGATGGAGAGGAGATCATTACTCCTAGCCGGCCCTCTCCTTGGCGAGCTAGGATTTGGAGTTTCCCGGACGTTTGGGACAGGCATTAATGGTGTGAGACGGAGCTGCACAGTACAAACAGAGAAACTCGGAGAGACGTCTTCGGCGCTCAGCAGGAGTTAAACGGGAACGGCCAATTTGCATGGGTTCATCTTTAGTTGGTGACAGTTGGCGAGGAGGAGGAGCAGAAGATTTTGGAGCAGATGATCTTCCACGCTCAGTTGCTCTCTCTCTGAAACGTAAGTCAACTTTCGTACAAAGTGAGATTAACTCATCTAACTTGGAGGGTAAGTCTCTGGTAGCTAACTCATCTTTAATACGCTCGGATAAACCATGCCAGAATGCAGCATACAGGGCCTCGTCGTTCCATGCCAGTTCGGATGCCAGGATCTGGAACTGTATAAGATATTGTCCTACAGTACGTGATCCCTGGCGTAAATGGAGAATCTCAGACGAAGCTGAAGTTACCCGGCCTGGCTCGTCGAAGATGCGCCTGAATGTTGACACGAATGCAGTGTAAGAAGATAGCAGGGTGTCGGACCTCTCCCATAACGGTGATGCCCAATCGAGGGCTGAGCCACTGAGAAGAGAAATAATGTAGGCAATTTTTGTACGGTCACTGGGGAAATTGCCAGGTTGTAGCTCAAACTGAATCTCACACTGGTTGAGAAATCCCCTGCAGAATCTTGGAGATCCGTCAAATTTTGCTGGCGTTGGAAGATGAAGACGTGGAGCAGGAATGGGTAAGGTGGGTGGGGTTATAGCTGGAGTCACTGTGGTTGACGTACCAGACGCGCCTGATCCACGGAGAGTGGTCTGAATCCCATCCAGCCGAGTAGAGAGATCCTGGAGACAGCGGATGATGTGGCCCTGTGCAGCCTCCTGATGTTCTAGTCGGGCTGCCAGTTCTTGCATCGGCCTAGCCGCTTGATCCTGGTCTCCGGCTGGATTCATTAGGTCAGTGCTTACTGTCACAACTGAGGGCCTGAGCTGACGGGAGGCAGCCTCAGTTGTAGGGGCTGAGATGTACCGGAACCTGGGAGGTTGTATCAGACCCCTGGACATGTAAGTAACATGGATAATAACTGCCCGAAGGCGTGACCACGACAACTTAGATAAAAGTCAATGATGTTTATTATGACAACTCCGCATCACAGCAGCAATAAAAGAAAACGTAAAAGTCAGCAAAGAATAAATACAGTTCCTGAGTACTACAGCATGGCAGGAGCCACAGGGCACTGGTAGTGTGAGATAGTTCTTATGATCTTCTAGATGGAAAGTCCTTACCAGGCCCGGCTGTAGCAATGGAGATAACCCAGGATTGTACCAGCTGGTGTTCCAGGAAGAGCTGGGTTGCTGAAGGTAAAACAGCTGCTGTGGATACTGGCTGGAACCAGACTGTTGTTAGCACGGAGTGGATACTGGCTGGAACCAGTTAAATAATAAATGAACTTTGGGAGCGATGAAATGTGAACTGAAATGTAGAACTTGAGAGCGGAGAAATAATAATTCCGGTGGAGAGTGGTAAAGTGTAGAAAGGACACCGGCCCTTTAAGGGAAGCTGTATTCTGCTGGAAGCTGAGGCTGGAAGCAGGTAGTGTTGTAGCTGGAAACAGATGAATCCACAATGGATTGGAGAGTCAGGCTACACCGCAGGTGGAATGCTGGTGCGGGTCTCTATGGTGGAAGTCTTGAGACAGGAGCTGGAACCTGGAAGACAATCATAGAAGAGAGACAAACAGGAACTAGGTTTGACAACCAAAGCACTGACGTCTTCCTTGCTCAGGCACAGCTTACTTATACCTGCAGCAAGGAAGGGGTTGGCTAGGCAATTATGCAAATCAACAATACAAACAGCAGATTGGTGGAAATGATCAGATGACAGAATCCAAGATGGCTGCGCCCATGCAGACACTTGGAGGGAAGTTTGGTTTGTAATCCATGTGGTCTGGGAAACAGTAATGGCGGCGCCGGCCACCGGAGACAGGAGACGCCAGGCTGATAGATGCACATTTAACCACGCGGGCACAGCGGAGGCCGCGGCTGATGAAAACACCACTCTGACACTCTGCATGTGGAAACTCAGGAACAGCGGAATCTGGTCCTGGAACGCTGAGCCCGCCTTAGGAGGCATCTGAAGGGTAAGTAATGGCGTCCAGATACCCGGATCGTGACATTTCTCACCAAACACATACAGATGGAGCCGCACTCATCCAGTGCGGCTCCATCGTAGGCGTGCACTCCACGCGAGTGCACAAAGAAGATCTCCCGTTCTGGTGAATGGGGCACGACTCTGTCATCGGTGCGCCCGGACGGAGCCGCTGTCGGCGTTTGGCGTGCACGCCCAGTCACAGACGGAGCCACGACTAGCGTGGCTCCATCTGTAATACACATTGCGAAATCATACATAGCATACCACACACACACATACTTTATATACAAATAAACAAACAAACAAGACATAATTATCCCTCTCTCTCTCTCTCTCTCTCTCTCTCTCTCTCTCACTCTCTCCCTGATACTGTCCTCCCCTCTCTCTTTCCCTGACATTGTCTCTCTTTCCCTGACACACTCTCACTATCTCTCTCTCTGAGACTGTCTCTTTCTCCCTGATATGGTCTCTCGCTCTCTCTCCGTGACACTGTCGCTCTCTCCCTGATAGTCTCTCTCTCTCTGACACTATCTCTCCCTCTCTCTCTCCCTGATACTGACCCCCTCTCTCTCCCTTTCAAGATTTTGCTATGGGTCCCCCAAAGTTCTAGTTACGTCCCTGCATGAAGCTTAAATATCACAATAAAATGTAAAGAGCAATGGAATATGCCTGCGCTATATAAGTGCATATTCACTCTCACTATCTCCCCTACCTCCCATGGGGTATTGTTACTAAAATTCGTGTTTGTGCCAATTTGATGGGAGTTTAATCTCGATTTTTACCGGACGGAATTTACTGCAACTTTTTAAATCCATTTTCGGTAATTTACTAAACTGCCGAGTTTTCGATTTTCGTACTTTCCGATGTCGATGTTATCCGTATTGTCGGGCAGTGTTTTACGGGAGTGATAAGTAAAACACTGCCGGACATAACACAATGAAGCCCTGCCGGATCAGTGAGATCCATGCAGGGCTTTATTGTGTACATTATGAGACGTGTTTAAAGAGTTAAAAGTTGTAAAAAAAATTGCGTGCGGTCCCCCCTCCTAAGCATAACCAGGCTCGGGCTCTTTGAGCCGGCCCTGGTTGTAAAAATACAGGGGGGGGGGAGGCGTAGGGCCCCCCATATTTATATAACCAGCACCGGGCTCTGCGTCCGGTCCTGGTTCAAAATATACGGGGGACACGGTGTGTGTTTTGTGTTTTTTGGGGGGAATTTTTGTTGTTGTAGAACTACAGGTACTAGCGGGCCCGTTATTTCCCAGCATGCTGGTACTTGTGGTTCTCCAAGTACCAGCTTGCGGGGGAGGCTTGCTGGGACTTGTAGTTCTACAACAACAAAATATTCATTTTTTTACACAAAGGCTATAAGTCTCCCATCCACCGCCCAGGGATGGGGGGGCAGCCTTGGGCTTTACCCCTGGCCCTTGGGTGCCTGGAGCGGGAAACCCCTTGATTTAAGGGGTCCACACTCCTCCAGGGAACCCTGGCCAGGGGTCACTAGTTGGGAGGGGGGGGGGGGTAATGCCACGGCCGCAGGGACCTATATAAAAGTGTCCCGCCGGCTGTGGCATTATCTCTCTGGCTAGTGGAACCCGCTGCTGGATTAAAAAATAAGGGGGACCCCTACATCTTTTGTCCCCCGTATTTTTTAAACCAGGACCGGACGCAGAGCCCGGTGCTGGTTGTATAAATATGGGGGGACCCTACGCATTTTCCCCCCTTTATTTTTACAACCAGGGCCAACTCAAAGAGCCCGAGGCTGGTTATGCTTAGGAGGGACCCCACGCAATTTTTTAAAAACATTTTTAAGGCAAACAGACCCTTTCCCACAGATAAGCATCCACGGATCAGTGAGATTTTTAACAAATTCTATGCATTCCCGGCAGTGTCTGGCTATTGGTGGTCATTCCGCTTTGTTCGCTCGATGACGTTTTTCACAACGCAGCGATTAGGTGGAAAATGCGCATGCACATGGTACACAGCGCGCATGCGCTAAGTAATTTAACACAAAACTTTGGAGATTTACACATGCTCGAGCTACGTTTTTTCAACGCTCGAGTGATCGTAGTGTGATTGACAGGAAGTGGGTGTTTCTGGGCGGAAACTGTCCGTTTTCAGGGAGTGTGCTAAAAAACGCAGGCATGCCAGGTAAAAACGCAGGAGTGGCTGGAGAAACGGGGGAGTGGCTGGCTGAACGCAGGGCGTGTTTGTGACGTCAAACCAGGAACTAAACGGACTGAGGTGATCGCAGTCTAGGAGTAGGTCTGGAGCTACTCAGAAACTGCAGCAAATTATTTAGTAGCAGTTCTGCTAATCTTTCGTTCGCTATTCTGCTAAGCTAAGATACACTCCCAGAGGGCGGCGGCCTAGCGTGTGCAATGCTGCTAAAACCAGCTAGCAAGCAAACAACTCGGAATAAGGGCCATTGACGGCAGTGATTGAGAATACAAATTCTTAGTAAATTACCGTGTTGTATGAACAAACAGCTGCGTTTGACCGATGGTCTATTCATTCGTATTTCTGACCTCTGCAGTGAAAAACAATACGAATAGCCCCAACACTAACGAGATTTGTGGTTAGTAAATTCCCGTGTTGACACTTTGAAAAATAAAAATAAAAATCGGAAAAAATCAGGACATTAGTAAATATACCCCCTTGTCTCCCTGCAAGCTGAATATTATGGTTGTATTGGTCAGTATTTGCAGCCACATGTGGCAAGCAGAGCAGTGGCCTAGAGCTGGTTATCAGTTTGGGGTTGGACCAGATGTCTTATTTTATTGGAATCTTTGCAAATTTTGTAATTTTTAATATTAAAACCTGCTCAGATCCTAGGGATTTGTGCCTGTGCATTCTGCAATTTATCACCCCTGACCGAGGCTGGTCATTTATTAGCACGGGTTTCTCTGTGTCGTTAACGTTGTGGTAAAATCCACAGCAAAGTTAATCGAGGGTTCCTATGGTACTAATGGGAAAAAAATTGATGGTGCTTCAGTAGTCTTTGGTGCTTTAAATGTGTGGACTTTTGATGCCATTGTAACAGTTTGGTCTTTGGTAAATCTGTGGGATGCAGTCACACTAGAAACCAGCAAAAAAAATGCTGAAAAAAGTAAACCCAAACATGTCACCAACTAGAAGAACGCTTAGCACTGTTGCTATGGACATTGATATGAGATACACATATACTGTATGCATTAGTTACATGTCATCAACAAGCCATTAAAACTGAGCAATCAATACATGGCTCTTCTCTGTAAAACTATTCTTTCTTGCCAAAAACTAACTTTAGGAAACAGATAATCACCTCTTTCAATCCATGTTTAAACGGATGCGAGAAGCCGGAGGTATGGGACTTTGGGGGTAATTCAGATCCGATCGTAGGTGTGCTATATTTAGCACATCTACAATCAGTTTTTCAGACATGCGGGGGACGCCCAGCACAGGGCTATCTGCCCCCCCCCCCCCCACACACACACACACACATACCCGCGCCGGTGCAGAAGCATTGTACGGCAACAATGTTTTTGCACCTGGCGAGTAGCTCCCTGCCAGCGCAGCTCCTCATGCTGGAAGGTGGCTACCCGCCATGTCCAGGGTTGCAGCGGCTGCGTGTGACATCATGCAGCCGATGCAGCCCGCCCCCGGAATGGTCCAGACACGCCTACATTGTCCGGACCACGCCCCACCAACGGTGTTCTAATGTCATTGGCACGCCCCCTCCCGCCCTGCGACCGTCTCTGCCTATCAGTCCACAAAGGAAGAGCACACTCCACAAAGGAATTCAGCGATCTAAAGCAGTAATTATTGCCACTTTAGAAATATGGGCATACTCACACAAAGACCCACACCTCTGGCGTCTCGCACCTTGTTACATTTACCCCATCCAATTCAATACAGCAGTATTCTCAGGTCTCTGTCTGGAGTGTCAAAGCACTGTCTACTGCTTTTATAGTTACATATAATTTGTTGCCTCTTGTCACAAGCTCTAAAAGAAAAAAAAAGAATTAAACCAAAAAAATAAAACCAGGGCATTGATTTAATATAGTTATTCCAGCTAATTAATAGATTTTCTTTGGTCTAAATGCCTTAGTAAGTAAAGATTCCTCTTTACAAAATTACCATTGATTTTTGTGCATTAGCGGAACAAATACTTTCCCTCCCTCTGTGGTGATTTTTTAAGCCTTGCGATAGTTTAGAAAAACATTTTATATTTTGATTGCAAAATATTTTAACTACTTGTATATAAAGTAGTGGCTCCATCTCTTTTGACAGGAAATTACATTAGATACCATATTGTTGTTTTTGCTCCCCAGAATCAGTTAGTTGTAACAGTAGTAGCAACATAGTATTAGTAGTACTAGTAATAGCAATAGTAGTACCAATAGTAGTAGTAATAGCAGCAGCAGCAGCAGCAGCAGTAGTAGTGGCAGCAGCAGCAGTTGTGCAGCAGCAGTTGTGGCAGTAGCAGCTGCAGCATAGGCGTGCGCAGAGACTGACTGGCAGGTGCCGCTCCGGACGTTCCCCCCTCCACGGCATTATAGTGTTCTCTCACCTCCCCTGTCCTGGATATAGACTGCTCACCTGGTCCGCTCACCTGGGCCGCCCAGGTGAGCAGTCTATATCCAGGACAGGGGAGGTGAGAGAACACTATAATGCCGTGGAGGGGGGGAAGTCCGGAGCGGCACCCGCCAGTCAGTCTCTGCGCACGCCTGTGAGCTGCAGTAGTGTCAGCAGCAGCAGAAGTAGCAGTAGCGCGTCGGTAGCAGTAGTAGTAGTATCAGCAGCAGTAGTATCAGTAGCAGCAGAAGCAGCAGTAGTAGCAGCAGCAGAAGTAGCAGTAGTGGTAGTAGCAGCAGCAGTAGTATCAGCAGAAGTAGCAGTAGTGGTAGTAGCAGCAGCAGAAGTAGCAGTAGCGCGTCGGTAGCAGTAGTAGTATCAGCAGCAGTAGTATCAGTAGCAGCAGTAGTAGCAGCAGCAGAAGTAGCAGTAGTGGCAGGAGCAGCTGTAGTAGTAGCAGTAGTAGTACATACCTCCCAACTGTCCCGATTTTCGCGGGACTGTCCCACCTGCGGACCGCAGTGTCCCGTGGTGGTGGTGGTGGTGGTGTTGGGTGGGGGGGCAGTTGGGAGGCTCCTGGACTTGCTGCCTTGCTTTGTAGAGCAACGTTGAATAGAATAGCATCTATTCACAGGTGACAGAGGGAGGGAGGGCATGCCAGCAGTTCACAGAGCGCAGGTCATGCCCTCTTCGGTGAAGGTTAAAAGAGGGCGGAACACACAATTGTGGCTCTGCCGTGAGGCCACACCTCCTTTCATCTAGGCCATGCCCCCTTTCCAGGCGCTCAAGGTCCCGCTTTCAACCTTTAAAATGTTGGGAGGTATGGTAGTAGTAGCAGAAGAAGTAGTAGTGGTAGTAGTAATATCAGCAGCAAAAGTAGCAGTAGTGTAAGTAGCAGCAGTAGTAGTAATATCAGCAACAGCAGAAGTAGCAGTAGTGGCAGTAGTAGTAGTAGTAGTAATATCAGCAGCAGCATAGTAGTAGTAGTAGTAGCAGCAGATGAGGCAGAAGTAGTAGTAGTAGTACTAGCAACAGCAGTAGTAGCAGAAGCAGCGGTATAGTAGTAGCAGAAGTGGCAGCAGCAGTAGTAGTAGCAGCAGCAGCAGCAGAAGTAGCAGCAGTAGTAGTAGTAGTAGCAGTAGTAGTAGTAGCAGTAGTAGTAGTAGCAGCAGCAGCAGCATCAACAATAGTAGTAGTAGTAGTAGTAGTAGTAGTAGTAGTAGTAGCAGCAGTAGTATCAGTAGTAGTAGTAGCAGGAGGAGTAGCAGCAGCAGTAGTATTAGTAGTAGTAGCAGCAGTAGTAGTAGTCAGGGCTGTAGAAAGGATTCCCGGGCCCTGGTAGTGAATCATAGAGGTGTGGCCACCCCCCTTTCACTATGCCAGCCTGCAGTGGGGAGCAGCCTCCCTGGACCTACTGCAATATAGCAACAGCAATGTGTGCTGGGCTGGAGAAAGAGGCTGTGTCTGTTGGCTGACATGCATGGGGGGGACGGAAGTACCCAGGCACCAGCCGGGCCCATGTAATTAGTACCCGTCCCGTCCCCCTGCGCCACTGGCAGTAGTAGCAGTATTAGTGGTAGCAGTAGTAGTAGCAGTTAAAAGGGAGAAGAAAATTTAAGAAAAACTTATTAGTAATGGTTATTTATGAATGCAGTGTTCTTGTTTACTACCATTAGTATCATCTTTAATAATATTCTGGCAATTAAGCAGGTGGGAGGGATACTTCTTGGTTTAATAGCTACTGTATACGTGTCTAAAGATCGGTGCCTGGAACTTTTCTACTAGCTATGATGACAATTCCATTGCAATCTCCATTGCACCAATAGACAGCATTTGACTATAAGAGTGTTAGCTAAGACATGTGATGATAATAATAATAATAATAATAATACCTATATATCGCTTTCCTTCCCATGGGGCTTAGAATGCATTACATTTGTAGGTTAAAAACACATGATACTGTATAAAATAAACTTAAATAAGGCCAAATGTCATAGGATGTTGGATTCTGGCAGTGCTTCTCCACCTAAGTGCAACATTAAAGTGTAATGCATAATACATAAATACCAAATGTGATTTCTGTGGTGTTTAGCTGTTGGCAAATTCAGAAAAGATAAGAATAGCCATTTGCCTGATAAAAAAACAGGAGAAAGGCTTTTTTTGTTTACTTTCTCAACTTTATGCATGTTGTTTATTTGGTGTTGTGTTTCTTTATTTGGAACCAAGAGTGATAGGTCCTACATCACATACAGCAAGAACAAATCCACACTCCTATATTTTCTGTTTAACATTGGTACAGTACTAATGTAGGTTGAATAGTTTCCCCATAGCAACCACAAATCTAAGTATTAAGTCCACTGATACTGAGATACATACAGGGCAGCGCCCATATGGCAGATTAACTTTTGTTCTTTATTTTTTATAGTACTTCCTTTATGTTTGGTTTGACCAGTCAGAGGGAAAACAATGTGGCTGTTAATTCCGATTTGTGCATTGTTAGAGGTTTGATCTGTGAACGGTTGAGGGGATATATTTACCTCATGAGGAATCCAGGACTGAAGTACTTGTATTTTCCTTGGTTATATCCAGCTTCGCTATCGTAGTAAACAACCAGTAGTCACCTGCTCATAATGCTTTCTGTTTCAGCTTGAGTGGATCGCAAACAAGCAAAGGTTATGCTGCAGGTACAGATATTTATCCTTATACCACTTAGGAAACCAAGTATGAGCAAACTGGATTGTTGATGAAACATCTTTTTATCTCCATCTGTATCCTGCTTTGTTAATATCTTATAATCCTTTTGATGGATTTCATGCGTGGCTCATTACAGTGTTATACACTTGAGAACCATCTATAATCTGGTATTTATGTTGTTTAAGGATCTTATGAAGTAGCTTGTCGAATATATTGATAACATTTTCCATCCGTTGTGTTTTAAACTCTGAAAATGTTTCTTATATTGGAAAAATCACTCCTAAAAACTAACTTTTGCTTTTAATGTATTGCTCCGTGGTGTGGTATGTAAAGTCAGTCTTCACAATGTCAACACTGACATATCGACCATTGCAAGGACATCGACAATATGAATGTCATCAGTCGTCATGTCGACAATTGCAATTTTGCATTAACTTTTCATCTAACCTTAGCCTTAACCGCAGCATAACCTTAACTCTGATCTAACCTATACTGCAGCCTAACCCTAATTTAACCCTAACCACAGCCTGACCCCAACCCTAACCACAGGCTAACCCTAAACTAGCCCTAACCGCAGCCAGACCCCCAAACCTAACTGCAGGCTGACCCTAATCCTAATCTAACCGCAACCGTAGCCTGAGCTCTACTCTAAAAACAGCCTAACCGCAGTCAGACCCCTACCCTAAAGGTGGGTACACACTGGCCGATATATCGGCTGTTCTATTGAAAGGCCGATATATCGAGAGTCCATCGGCCAATGTGTACGGGCGATATGTCTGTGAACTCCGTCGTTCACAGACATAGCGCGTCGGCCCCACAGCACAGCCGACGGCCAATATATCTACCAATATATTGGCGCAACGCTGTGTGTGTACGTGCGACCAACCGACCGCCCGTGCACATGCTGCGGCGGCCGGCAATGATTGACAGCTGAACTGGGCGGGCGTGTGTACACGCCCGTCCAGTTCATGACGCCAGTCCCCGATGGATCGGGCAGTGTGTATGCACAGCACACTGACCGATCCGTCCACAGATATATCTGCAGATCAATTGATCTGAAGATATATCTATCAGTGTGTACCCACCTTAACTGTAGCCTGACCCTAACCCTAAGAGAACCCTAGATTTAGCCCATGGATAAACTTGCCCTAACCGCAGCCTGACCCCAGCCATAACCACAGATTAACCCTAATCTATTGGGCCCTACGGGACCTGGCGGCGGGGGGAGGTGACGGGGGGAGTGAAGTTTCTTCACTCCCCCCGTCACCTGGCTCCATAGCACTGCATGCTAATATGGACAATCTCGTCCATATTGGCCTGCATGCATAAGTAACGGGGTACCAACGTTTAACGAGCGCGGGGCCGCGCATCGTTAATCGTTGGTGCCTACACACAGAATGTTCATATCGTTCTGTTTTATCTGCTAGTGTGTAGGGCCCATAACTTTAACTGCAGCCTGACCCTAACCCTAACTGTAGCCTGACCTCTACTCTAAACGCAGCCTAACCCTAACCTAATCCTAACCGCAGCCTGACCCCAACCATAACCACAGATTAACCCTAATCTATCTCTAACTGCAGCCTGACCCTAACGCCTGACCCTAACACTAAATTAACTCTAACTGTAGCCTGATCTCTACTCTAAGCGCAGCCCAATCCTAAACTTTCCCTAACCGCAGCCTGACCCCAACCCCAACCACAGTTTAACTGCGCCCTGACCCTAATCTAACCCTAACCTCAGCCCAACCCTAATCTAACCCTAACCGCAGCCCAACCATAATCTAACCCTAACCGCAGCCTGACCCTCTACTCTAACTGCAGCCCAACCCTAACTTCAGCTTGACCCCAACCTCAGCCTGACACTAAACTAACCCTAACCACAGCCTGACCCAAACGCAAATGTAACCCTAACCGCAGCTTGACCCTCTACTGTAACCACAGCCCAACCCAAACCTAAGCCTAACTGCAGCTTGACCCCAACCCTAACCACAGCCTAACACTAACCCTAACCGCAGCCTGACCCCAACCCAAATCTAACCCTAACCACAGCCTGTCCCCTACCCTAACCACAGCCTAACCCTAACTGCAGCCTAACCCTATCCACAGCCTGTCCTCTACCCTAACTACAACCTGACCCCAACCCTAACTATAGCCTGACCCAAATCTAATCCTAACTGCAGGCTGACCCTTACCCTAACCACAATCTGACCCCAATCCTAACCACAGCCTAACCCTAACCTAATCCTAACATCTAGTGTCGACATTCACAATGTCGACATTCTGACAAGGTTTACATTATGCTAGTGTTGTGAATGTGTTGAATGTTGACATTGTGTCTGTGTCGACATTTAGACTATGCTGACATTGTGAATGTTGACTTTATGATGATATACCTTGCTCAAAACGATGTTAACTTGTGTTGTGTAACAGAAGAGAAGTCCTGCACAATGGGTGAATCTGGGTATTCCCCAGTTGCAACAAGTTTAGTAATTCAGTTGCACCTATTGTGGCCCTGAAGACTCCAATGTAAATGAACAAAAAGGAAATCGACTTTTCAAGCTTGTAAGCACGACCTGCAGTGCATTTGGAGGAGGGTGGGGTATAGTGGTGTAGCTACAACATACACGAACATGGATCACAGACAGTCATCGTGCTGTGAGCGTCTCTATGATCAAAGAGAATCTAATACTCTACTTCGGAGCTTCTAGTAAGAAAGCAGAAACACGGCTATGGCTCAATCCACTGGGTCCTGCTCCCCATCTTGGTAGCTTTAAAGATAGTGGAGACGGGTCCAGGTTCCAGCTGTTCATTGTGACAACAGAGGTGACTGATCCACACCTCCAGCAGTTAGACAGCACAGATAATGTACATAGGTTAGATTCTGCATATGTTCTTCTATCTCAGATTGGGACCAAGCATCTGACAAATGATTAAAACTAAGAACATCTCGTTTGCTGGAATGGGGGAGTAAAAACTCCCCCCCTCCGACGATCCCCTCCAGATCACACAGTGCATCATCCTAGTGCTGATGCGCTGTGTGTCTCCCCACGGATGGCTTCAGGACGCATGTGCGAGATCTCACTACTCACACGAGATCTCACATGCAGCCCGGTGCCGCCAGCTGCTGCAGCCAGGGACAGAACTGTCCCTGCTGTGGTGGGCAACAACACCTGCAGCTGTCGTAACGGTCAGCTTCCATTCATCAACATGTTTTCAAACACCATAAGGCACCTAGATAGAGATCTTATGGCGATAGAATCATGTTGGTGAATGGAAGCTGAAAAGTTTACAGAATATCCATGGAATATCCACAATTTTGGACTTTTGAGGTACTGTTGGTACACATGTTCAGATTGTTAGAGTCTGGACTTTTTTTTAACTGTATGTGAAACATCTTTCTAGCTGTCACCTCGCAATAGAGACTGTGGACATGTCTCCTCCATTTGTTTTTACTTATGTTTTATATACTTTAATACATTTTGTAAATTACATTTTGGATATATAATCATTAGATTTTGGACATCGTTCAAAAGTTACCTTGATGTGAGAATCACTGTCACATGTGAGTTAGGTACACCTTTTAGAGTATATATATCACCTTTTAAATTTAAAGATACCTTTATACAAGGAATCCTCATGCTTATTATGTAAGTGAGGTATGCATTTGAATCTGTGATAATAGGATTTTAATTACCTACCGGTAAATCCTTCTCTCGTAGTCCGTAGAGGATGCTGGGGTCCATTTTAGTACCATGGGGTATAGACGGTTTCGCAGGAGTTTCGGCACTTTAAGACTTTTCAACAGTGTGAACTGGCTCCTCCCTCTATGCCCCTCCTCCAGACCTCAGCATAGGAACTGTGCCCGAGGAGACGGACAATTTTGAGAGAAGAATTCACCTTAAACTAGTGGCGAGATTCACACCAGCTCACACCATACCAAAAACATGTCGCCTAACATGGCCTTTAACATAACTAGAGATGTGCACCGGAAATTTTTCGGGTTTTGTGTTTTGGTTTTGGATTCGGTTCCGCGGCCGTGTTTTGGATTCGGACGCGTTTTGGCAAAACCTCCCTGAAAATATTTTGTCGGATTCGGGTGTGTTTTGGTTTCGGGTGTTTTTTTTTTCTAAAAAAACCCCTCAAAAACAGCTTAAATCATAGAATTTGGGGGTAATTTTGATCCCATAGTATTATTAACCTCAATAACCATAATTTCCACTCATTTCCAGTCTATTCTGAACACCTCACAATATTATTTTTAGTCCTAAAATTTGCACCGAGGTCGCTGGATGACTAAGCTAAGCGACCCAAGTGGCCGACAAAAACACCTGGCCCATCTAGGAGTGGCACTGCAGTGTCAGACAGGATGGCACTTAAAAAAATTAGCCCCAAACATCACATGATGCAGAGATATAAAAAAAATAGAGGTGCAAGATGGAATTGTCCTTGGGCCCTCCCACCCACCCTTATGTTGTATAAACAGGACATGCACACTTTGACAAACCCATCATTTCAGCGACAGGGTCTGCCACACGACTGTGGCTGAAATGACTGGTTGGTTTGGGCCCCCACCAAAAAAGAAGCAATCAATCTCTCCTTGCACAAACTGGCTCTATAGAGGCAAGATGTCCACCTCCTCCTCATCGTCCGATTCATCACCCCTTTCACTGTGTACATCCCCCTCCTCACAGAGTATTAATTCGTCCCCACTGCAATCCACCATCTCAGGTCCCTGTGTACTTTCTGGATGCAATTGCTGGTGAATGTCTCCACGGAGTAATTGATTATAATTAATTTTGATGAACATCGTCTTCTCCACATTTTGAGGAAGTAACCTTGTACGCCGATCGCTGACAAGGTGACCGGCTTCACTAAACACTCTTTTGGAGTACACACTGGAGGGGGGGCAACTTAGGTAAAATAAAGCCACTTTGTGCAAGGGCCTCCAAATTGCCTCTTTTTCCTGCCAGTATACGTACGGACTGTCTGACGTGCCTACTTGGATGCTGTAACTCATATAATCCTCCACCATTCTTTCAATGGTGACAGAATCATATGCAGTGACAGTAGACGACATGTCAGTAATTGTTGGCAGGTCCTTCAGTCCGGACCAGATGTCGGCACTCGCTCCAGACTACCCTGCATCACCGCCAGCGGGTGGGCTCGGAATTCTTAGCCTTTTCCTCGCAGCCCCAGTTGCGGGAGAATGTGAAGGAGGAGCTGTTGACGGGTCACGTTCCGCTTGAGTTGACAAGTGTCTCACCAGCAGGTCTTTGAACATCTGCAGACTTGTGTCTGCCGGAAAGAGAGATACAACGTAGACTTTAAACCTAGGATCGAGCACGGTGGCCAAAATGTAGTGCTCTGATTTCAACAGATTGACCACCCGTGAATCCTGGTTAAGCGAATTAAGGGCTCCATCCACAAGTCCCACATGCCTAGCGGAATCGCTCTGTTTTAGCTCCTCCTTCAATCTCTCCAACTGCTTCTGCAAAAGCCCGATGAGGGGAATGACCTGATCCAGGCTGGCAGTGTCTGAACTGACTTCACGTGTGGCAAGTTCAAAGGGTTGCAGAACCTTGCACAACGTTGAAATCATTCTCCACTGCGCTTGAGTCAGGTGCATTCCCCCTTCTTTGCCTATATCGTAGGCAGATGTATAGGCTTGAATGGCCTTTTGCTGCTCCTCCATCCTCTGAAGCATATAGAGGGTTGAATTCCACCTCGTTACCACCTCTTGCTTCAGATGATGGCAGGGCAGGTTCAGGAGTGTTTGCTGGTGCTCCAGTCTTTGGCATGCGGTGGCTGAATGCCGAAAGTGGCCCGCAATTCTTCGGGCCACCGACAGCATCTCTTGCACGCCCCTGTCGTTTTTAAAAAAATTCTGCACCACCAAATTCAATGTATATGCAAAACGTGGGACGTGCTGGAATTTGCCCACATGTAATGCACACACAATATTGGTGGCATTGTCCGATGTCACAAATCCCCAGGAGAGTCCAATTGGGGTAAGCCATTCTGCGATGATGTTCCCCAGTTTCCGTAAGAGGTTGTCAGCTGTGTGCCTCTTATGGAAAGAGGTGATACAAAGCGTAGCCTGCCTAGGAACGAGTTGGCGTTTGCGAGATGCTGCTACTGGTGCCGCAGCTGCTGTTCTTGCTGCGGGAGGCAATACATCTACCCAGTGGGCTGTCACAATCATATAGTCCTGGGTCTGCCCTGCTCCACTTGTCCACATGTCCGTGGTTAAGTGCACATTGGGTACAACTGCATTTTTTAGGACACTGGTGACTCTTTTTCTGACGTCTGTGTACATTCTCGGTATCGCCTGCCTAGAGAAGTGGAACCTAGATGGGATTTGGTATCGGGGACACACTACCTCAAGAAATTCTCTAAGTCCCTGTGAATTAATGGTGGATACTGGACACACATTTAACACCAACACAGCTGCCAAGGCCTGAGTTATCCGCTTTGCAGCAGGATGACTGCTGTGATATTTCATTTTCCTCGCAAAGGACTGTTGGACAGTCAATTGCTTACTGGAAGTAGTACAAGTGGTCTTCCGACTTCCCCTCTGGGATGATGATCGACTCCCAGCAGCAACAACAGCAGCGCCAGCAGCAGGAGGCGTTACACTCATGGATGCATCAGAGGAATCCCAGGCAGGAGAGGACTCGTCAGACTTGCCAGTGACATGGCCTGCAGGACTATTGTCGTTCCTGTCTAAGGAGGAAATTGACACTGAGGGAGTTGGTGGTGTGGTTTGCAGGAGCTTGGTTACAAGAGGAAGGGATTTAGTTGTCAGTGGACTGCTTCCGCTGTCACCCAAAGTTTTTGAATTTGTCAATGACTTCTGATGAATGCACTCCAGGTGACGTATAAGGGAGGATGTTCCTTGGTGGTTAACGTCCTTACCCCTACTTATTACAGCTTGACAAAGGCAACACACGGCTTGACACCTGTTGTCCGCATTTCTGTTAAAATAATTCCACACCGAAGAGGTGATTTTTTTTTTTTTTGTAATTTGACCAGGCATGTCAATGGCCATATTCATCCCACGGACAACAGGTGTCTCCCCGGGTGCCTAACTTAAACAAACCACCTCACCGTCAGAATCCTCCTTGTCAATTTCCTCATCAGCGCCAGCAACACCCATATCCTCATCCTGATGTACTTCAACAGTAACATCTTCAATTTGACTATCAGGATCTGGACTGTGGGTGCTCCTTCCAGCACTTGCAGGGGTCGTGCAAATGGTGGAAGGCACCACCTCTTCCCGTCCAGTGTTGGGAAGGTCAGGCATCGCAACCGAAACAATTGGACTCTTCTTGGGGATTTGTGATTTAGAAGAACGCACAGTTCTTTGCTGTGCTTTTGCCAGCTTAAGTCTTTTCATTTTTCTAGTGGGAGGATGAGTGCTTCCATCCTCATGTGAAGCTGAACCACTAGCCATGAACATAGGCCAGGGCCTCAGCCGTTTCTTGCCACTCCGTGTCGTAAATGGCATATTGGCAAGTTTACGCTTCTCCTCAGATGCTTTTAATTTTGATTTTTGGGTCATTTTACTGAACTTTAGTTTTTTGGATTTTACATGCTCTCTAGTATGACATTGGGCATCGGCCTTGGCAGACGACTTTGATGGCATTTCATCATCTCGGCCATGACTAGTGGCAGCAGCTTCAGCACGAGGTGGAAGTGGATCTTGATCTTTCTCTATTTTACCCTCCACATTTTTGTTCTCCATTTTTTAATGTGCGGAATTATATGCCAGTAATATATCAGTAGCAATGGCCTACTGTACTGTCTGTACTACTACTGCTGGACACCAAAATGCTGCACTGTCCTACTATATACTGCTCACAATAATGCAGCACAGATATGGATAGTATACTTGACACAGAGCTGCAATATACAGCAATGGCCTACTGTACTGTACTGTACTATATGTATACTGCTGATCACCAAAATGCTGCACTGTCCTACTATATACTGCTCACAATAATGCAGCACAGATATGGATAGTATACTTGACACAGAGCTGCAAGATACAGCAATGGCCTACTGTACTGTACTATATGTATACTGCTGGTCACCAAAATGCTGCACTGTCCTACTATATACTGCTCACAATAATGCAGCACAGATATGGATAGTATACTTGACACAGAGCTGCAAGATACAGCTATGGCCTACTGTACTGTACTATATGTATACTGCTGGTCACCAAAATGCTGCACTGTCCTACAATATACTGTTCACAATAATGCAGCACAGATATGGATAGTATACTTGACACAGAGCTGCAAGACACAGCAATAGCCTACTGTACTGTACTATGGGGGTGATTCCGAGTTGTTTGCTCGCTAGCTGCTTTTAGCAGCATTGCACACGCTAAGCCGATGTCCTCTGGGAGTGTATCTTAGCTTAGCAGAATTGCGAATGAAAGATTAGCAGAATTGCGAATAGAAATTTCTTAGCAGTTTCTGAGTAGCTCCAGACTTACTCAGCCATTGCAACCAGCTCAGTCCTTTTCGTTCCTGGTTTGATGTCACAAACACACCCAGCTTTTGCCCAACCACTCCCCCGTTTCTCCAGCCACTCCTGCGTTTTGCAACTCGAACGCCTGCGTTTTTCCACACACTCCCATAAAACGGCCAGTTTCCGCCCAGAAACACCCACTTCCTGTCAATCACACTACGATCAGCACAGCGATGAAAAAGCTTAGTTATGCCGTGAGTAAAATGCCTAACTTTTGTGTAAAATAACTAAGCACATGCGCTCTGCGAACCTTGCGCATGCTCAGTAAGTGACTAGTCGCAGTATAGCGAAAATCGGCAACGAGCAAACAACTCGGAATGACCCCCTATATGTATACTGCTGGTCACCAAAATGCTGCACTGTCCTACTATATACTGCTCACAATAATGCAGTACAGATATGGATAGTATACTTGACACAGAGCTGCAAGATACAGCAATGGCCTACTGTACTGTACTGTACTGTACTGTATGTATACTGCTGGTCACCAAAATGCTGCACTGTCCTACTATATACTGCTCACAATAATGCAGCACAGATATGGATAGTATACTTGACGCAGAGCTGCAAGATACAGCAATGGCCTACTGTACTGTACTATATGTATACTGCTGGCACCAAAATGCTGCACTGCCCTACTATATACTGCTCACAATAATGCAGCACAGATATGGATAGTATACTTGACACAGAGCTGCAAGATACAGCAATGGCCTACTGTACTGTACTACTATAATTATATTATATACTGGTGGTCCCCACAATGCAGCACACTGAGCACAGATATTTGCAGCACACTGAGCACAGATATGGAGCGTTTTCAGGCAGAGAACGTAGATATTTGCAGCACACTGAGCACAGATATTTGCAGCACACTGATCACAGATACGGAGCTTTTCAGGTAGAGAACGCAGCAACGTCCTCTCCGTTCAATCTCCAATGCACGAGTGAAAATGGCGGCGATGCGCGGCTCTTTATATAGAATACGAATCTCGCGAGAATCCGACAGCGGGATGATGACGTTCGGCCGTGTTCGGGTTAACCGAGCAAGGCGGGAAGATCCGAGGCTGCCTCGGACCCGTGTAAATAGGTAAAGTTCGGGGGGGTTCGGATCTCGATGAACTGAACCCGCTCATCTCTAAACATAACCCATGCTAACGTGCATGCATAACTTAACAGCAACTGCTGTAAAACATCTTAACACATGAGAACCTGTGTAAAAAGACAAAACGTAATTTGCAGGAAAAATGCGCCCAGGATTTACCGGTAGGTAATTAAAATCCTATTTTCTCTTACATCCTGGAGGATGCTGGGGTCCATTTTAGTACCATGGGGATGTACCAAAGCTCCCAGTACGGGCGGGAAAGTGCTAATGTTCCTGCAGAACTGACTGACCAAACTGAAGGTCGTCATCAGCCAAGGTGTCAAACCTATAAAACTTAGCAAACATGTTTGCCCCTGACTAAGTAGCTGCTCTGCAAATTTGCAACGCTGAGACACCCCGGGCAGCCGCCAAGGAATAACCCACTTTCCTTGTAGAGTGGGCCTTTACCGAACTCGGTAACGGCAATCCTGCCGTGGAATAAGCGTGCTGAATGGTACTTCTGATCCAGCGCGCAATAGTCTGCTTAGAAGCAGGACCCCCAATCTTGTTGGGGTCATAGAGGACAAACAAAAATTCTGTTTTCCTTATCCGAGCTGTTCTTGCAACATAAGTCCTCAACGCTCTGACGACATCCAAGGACTTTGAAACGGCTGAGGTGTCAGAAGCCACTAGCACCACCACAGGTTGGTTGATATGGAAATAAGACACAACCTTTTGAAGAAAATGCTGATGCGTCCGCAGTTCAGCTCTATTTTCATGAAAAATCAAATAATTACTCTTGTATGACAGAGCCCCTAAGGCCAAGGCCAACAGCATGACCACTTTCCAAGTGAGAAACTTCAACTCTACCTCTTGTAGAGGCTCAAACCAGTCCGCTTTAAGGAACTGCAACACCACATTAAGATCTCATGGCGCCGCAGGAGGCACAAAGGGAGGTTGGATGCGCAGAACCCCCTTCACGAACGTCTGGACCTCAGGAAGGGAAGCCAACTGTTTCCGAAAGAAAATGGACAAGGCCGAAATTTGGACCTTGATAGACCCTAATCTCATGCCAGCATCCACACCCGCCTGTAGAAATAGAATACGTCCTAATTTAAACTCCACCACAGGAGACTTCTTGGATTCACACCAAGATACATATTTTCTCCAAATACGATGGTAATGTTTGGACGTTACCCTTTTCCTGGCCAGAATAAGTGTGGGAATGACTTCATTGGGAATACCCTTACGGGCTAGGATCTGGCGCTCAACAGCCATGCCGTCAAACGCAGCCGCGGTAAGTCTTGATAAACAAACGTCCCCTTCTGAAACAGGTCCTCGCGAAGAGGAAGAGGCTGAGGATCTTCCAGTAATAACTCCTGTAGATCCAGATACCAAGCCCTCCTTGGCCAGTCAGGAGCAATGAGAATTGCTCGAACCTTTGTTCTTCTGATGATCTTGAGAACTTTCAGTATTAGTGGAAGTGGAGGGAACAGATACACCGACTGAAACACCCACTTGGTCACCAGTGCATCCATTGCTATTGCTTGTGGGTCTCTCGACCTGGAACAATATTTCTGAAGCTTCTTGTTGAGACGTGATGCCATCATATCTACTTGAGGAACACCCCAACTATCTGCTACCTCTGCAAAGACTTCTTGGTGGAGGCCCCATTCTCCTGGATGGAGATCGTGTCTGCTGAGGAAGTCTGCTTCCCAGTTGTCCACTCCCGGAATGAAATTTGCCAACAGAGCTTTTGCATGTCTTTCTGCCCAGAGGAGTATCTTTGTCACCTCTGCCATTGCCGCTCTGTTTTTTTGTTCCGCCCTGGTGGTTTATGTAAGCTACGGCCGTTACATTGTCTGACTGGATCTGTATGGGACGACCTTGAAGAAGGTGTGCCGCTTGATGAAGGCTGTTGTACACAGCTCTCAATTCCAGAATGTTTATGTGAAGGAGTACTTCTTGACTTGACCATCGTCCTTGGAAGCTTTCCCCTTGAGTGACTACTCCCCAACCTCGGAGGCTTGCATCTGTGGTCACCAGGTTCTAAGTCTGAATCCCGACCTGCGTCCCTCCAGGAGTTGAGAACTTTGAAGCCACCACAAGAGTGAAATACTGGCTTTTGTTGACAGGATTATCCTCCGGCGCATGTGTAGGTTCGATCCGGACCACTTGTCCAGTAGGTCCCATTGGAACACCCTGGCGTGGAATCGGTCAAATTGTAGAGCCTCGTAGGCCGCTACCATCTTTCCCAGCAGGCGGATGCACTGATGAATCGATACGCGTGCTGGTTTTAAAGCTTGTTTGAGCATCCTCTGGATCTCCAGAGCCTTTTCCACCGGTAGGAATACTTTCTGTGCTTCCGTGTCCAATATCATTCCCAGAAATGATAACCTCATTGTGGGTTCCAATTGTGATTTTGGAAGGTTTATGATCCAACCATACTGTTGAAGCACCGTCAGGGAGAGTGCAAAGTTCTGCACTAGTTTCTCCCTGGATCTTGCTTTTATGAGGAGATCGTCCAAGTATGGGATGACTTTGACTCCTTTCTTGCGAAGAAGAACCATCATCTCCGCCATCACCTTGGTGAATATTCTCGGAGTCGTGGAGAGCCCGAAAGGCAATGTTTGGAACTGGTAGTGGCAGTCCTGCACCGCAAACCTCAGGTATGCCTGTTGCGGTGGGTAGATGGGAACATGTAAATAAGCATCTTTGATGTCCATCGATACCAGAAAATTCCTTTTCCTCCAAGCTGGAGATCACTGCTCTCAGGGATTCCATCTTGAATTTGAACCTTTTCAAATAAAGGTTCAGAGTCTTTAGGTTTAAAATCGGTCTGACCGAGCCATCCGGTTTCGGCACTACAAACAGGCTTGAATAAAACCCTTTTTCCTGTTGTGACACAGGAACTAAGGAAATTACGTTGTCTTGACAATTTCTGTATTGCGTTCAGCACTTTTGCTCTGTCCTGAACAGAAGCTGGTAAGGCTGATTTGGAAAATCGGCATGGGGGAAGGTCCTGAAATTCCAATTTGTACCCTTGGGATACTATCTGCAACACCCAAGGATCCAGATCTGAGTGAACCCAGACCTGGCTGAAAGACAGTAGATGTGCTCCCACCTGATCATACTCCCGCAGGGGAGCCCCAGCATCATGCTGAGGTTTTAGCAGAAGTAGCTGTTGACTTCTGCTCCTGCGAGCCTGATGGTGTTGTAGATTTTTTACCTCTTCCTCGACCTCTTCCTGCGAAGAAGGGGGTACCCTTTGCGGACTTGTTGAGCCGAAAGGATTGCATCGTATGAGAATGAAATCCTTTCCTAGGTGGAGAAGCTGCGGAAGGCAGAAATGCTGACTTGCCTGATGTAGTTGTTGAAATCATGGCATCCAGCTTGTCTCCAAAGAGGGCTTCTCCATTGTAAGGAAGCGCCTCAATATTCTTTTTTGATTCCGCATCAGCATTCCATTGGCGGATCCACAGTGCCCTGCGGGCTGAAATCGCCATAGCGGAGGATCTTGAACTCGGCAATCCAATATCCTTCATAGCTTCAACTAAGTAACCTGCAGCATCTTTGATATGGCCGAGAGTTAGGACTATTTCATCCCTGTCAACTGTGTCTATGTTAACAAGCAAGTTGTCAGTCCATTTTTCCACAGCGTTACCTACCAACGCACAAGCAATGGTGGGCCTGAGCACCTTTCCGTTAGCCGTATATATGGATTTTAGGGTTGTTTCTAATTTACGGTCAGCTGGATCTTTTAATGAGGCTGAACCAGGGGTAGGCAAAACTATTTTCTTAGACAGCCGAGAAACTGAGGTGTCTATCATTGGGGGTGTCTCTCATTTGTGCCTGTCTTCCTCAGGGAAAGGGTACGCTACACGTATCCTTCTGGGAAGGGTACATTTCTTCTCAGGGTTAGCCCAGGATTCTTCAAAGAACGCATTCAAATCCTTTGAAGGAGGAAAAGTTACAACCTGCTTTTTATTTAATTTAAAATAATCCTTTTCCTCTGGGACCAGTGTTGTTTCAGGAAACTCCAACACTTCCTTTATAGCAACTATCATACATTGTATGCTTTTGGCTAATTTGGGGTCTACCCCTCTCAAATCCCCAGTGTCGACGTCAGAGTCGGAATCTGTGTCTGTGTCCCCTTATCTGGGCCAGATACCTTTTCTGGGAACTGGATGGGACCCGAGTGGATGATATGGAGGGGTCAGTAAACAGTGCATCCTCCACAGACTGCCTCCAATATTTAGTCTGTTGTTCAGACTCAGAGAATTTCTTTGCAAGCATTGACATATTCTTTTGCAACATTCTCACCCACTCTGGCTCCTTCTGAGAGGGAAGGGCCACCACATTACCCTCTTGTGTATCTAAAATGGGTTCTTCCTGGGAAGAACCCTCCCCAATGTCTGACATGTTATACACTTGTGTACACACACACACACACACACACACACACACACACACACACACACACACACACACACACACACACACACACACACTATCACACAGGGGAGCTATTGGGGACAGGCCCACACTTAAGTCTGGTAGAGAGACACAGAGGGATCTGCCAGTCCACACACTGCACCTTAATGTGAATTGTGGAAATATTACCCACTTACAGCGCACATACCAATAATAGGCCCACAGACCTAATTATAATGAACACTCTCTGCCCCTTCTATAACACCCTGTACTTGTATCAGCGTTGTCATGAGGAGAAACAGTGTTCAGGAGCTTCACACTGGAGTTTCTGCAGGAGAAAATGGCACCCAGTGAGTGTTCTGGCAAGTCTGAGGAGAAGCCCTGCCCTTCAGCCTCCGCAATGTAATATTTATACTGGCTGGAGATGGCACATCAGCGGCTGTACATGTATGTACCCTTTTTGCTTTTTGCCAGTGAGAGTAAGGTTTTAAAACATGCCTTCAGAGCGCCCCCCCCGTGCTCTGCACCCTTGTGCTGAGAGACATGGCGCGCGCTGCGCGTGTACCTGTATGCCGCCAACGATGACCGGAGGATCCCCTCTCTGCAGGACTCTGGTAATATACTCACCAGTCTTCTGACTTCTGGCTCTGTTAGGGGGTGGCGGCAGTGCTGTGGGAGTGAACGCTGGCCAGGCTTGGGCTGTGTTCAGTACCCTTCAGGAGCTAATGGTGTCCTGTCAGCGGAAGCAGAACCATTAACTAATTGAGAAGTCGGTTCCTACTTCCCCCCCTAAGTCCCACGAAGCAGGGAAGCTGTTGCCAGCAGCTTCCCTGTAAAATAAAAAACCTAAGTCTTTATCCAGCAAAGCTCTGTAGAGCTCCGCTAGTGTGCATCCAGTCTCCTGGGCACATTTTCTAAACTGAGGTCTGGAGGAGGGGCAAAGAGGGAGGAGCCAGTTCACACTGTTGAAAAGTCTTAAAATGCCGAAAGCTCCTGTGGAACCGTCTATACCCCATGGTACTAAAATGGAGCCCATCATCCTCTAGGACGTAACAGAAAGCTTTATTGGAAGCCTTGCCTCATGTAAAAGTTAGGTAGTGTATTCATAGGCTGTACTTCACATGGGTTTCATGGGTTTAATTTTCCATCTCCCACATATACACATTTTGGACAACCACCATTTGAGAGTCTCTCTACACTTCATCTACATTACCATAGTTATGGATGTGTGGTGCCTTTGGTCGGAAGAATGTTTAAAGATACCTTTATGTGAGGACAACAAATCCGTTTTAATGTGAGTTGGGTACGCATTTCCCAAACTAACCATCTTTAGAGATATATTATACATCTTTTTGTATTTGTGGACGGATCTCCTACATCACCTTTGCCATTATTCAAACACACTGTGTGTTTACTAACATCATTAAGAGACTCCCTTACTTTTCGTTATTTCATTTTTTTCATGTCTACAAGCGAGAATAAGGAGAAATTGTGGAATTATATTGTGTAGACTTCTATATAAGTGTACTGTACTTGTTGTTTTATTTATGTTGTTTTATGTGATCAAGTTGTGCCTTTGACCACATATCAACTTTGTTTTATCACTTATCCATCAACCGTTTGGGCAGGTCTAGATTTGGTTGGTTGGGCAGCCACTTGTTTTGCGCAGTTGAATCTATTTACCCTTCATTGAAAGGACCCAGATGTGGCATCAGGTGAGAGCAGAAATTCTCTTCTGCCCTTACAGCATTTTTATGTTTGCTCCAATCTACGTTTGTTGTAGGTTATTTTCTTTTATTTAGGCTGCATTGTACCCTTGTGGGCTAGTTTGGCTCGCCAACCCTCTGGCCAGTTGTTTCGCTCTGCTCCACTTCACTCACCTCAGGTTACTATTCCAAATAGATGGTGACGTTGACCCAGTGCATCATGTGAAAGGTCCTGTCTACTAAAGATATCTAGGGGCTACCATGAGGGAGCTGATCAAACCATGCCAGTATGTCCCGTAGCCGCATCCTTCATAGATATCTGCTGTGGTCCCCCTTTATCGCTCGCAAAAGCAGCTCTCATAGCTTTCTATGGGGCTGTTTATTTGCAGAATTTACCAAGCTCTAGAATACAATACATTCTGGAGCTTGGTCTAGGAAACCCAGCTTTGCCGTATGTAGGAATCAGGTGACAGCTTGCAACACAAGTAGCACAGCTTTAGCTCTAGCAATTGTAGAAATTCCACTTACTTACAGTACATATACACAGTCCAGTCACATTGTTATGACCACCAGCTAATAGCAAGAGAAACCGTTTGCTTTGAAGCCCATACACAGCAGGGTTTGCTGAACTGTCGTTTTAGACACACGTCTGGTAGCCCCCAGATTTATTTTGACGGTGAGCTGCTCCACTGTAGCATGTCGGTCAGACCTCACACACCTTTGTAGCCGACATTCACCGCGCTTATCAATGGCACGTGGTGCTCTGCAGTTTCCACGTTGCTTATTCGCAATGGTGCCATTTGTCATGTTAACCCTTCACCGCAGCAGCACGCGAATAGTTCACAAACTGCGCTGTTCCAGAAATACTGCCACCCTTGGCCAGAAAGCTATTAATTATCCCTTTTTGCAACTCGAATAAATCGCCCCTTTCACCCATGCCAGCAACGAGAGATAAGTGTGTAGACGGCCTATCGCGCACCTTATGTACCCACCAAGCCAGGGTGCGACACGTGACGTACTTCATGGGCTATGTGCTGCCGACATCAAATGTAGGAGGTGGTCATAATAGTGTGACTCAACTGTGTAATATATGAACAACATACTTTGCTCTTTAAGTCTTTCCCCTTATTCTGATTATTGCATACATATCTTGTGCCCAGAGCATTACCTACTGCCATATATGATATGTAGAGATATATCTGGTGCAAACTTTAATAAGCAAACCTTGCATAGTGAACACATAGCCTAATATAATATGCAGATCCATTCCCATAGCCCAGTGTTGTAGGCAGAGCCATACCTGTAATCCAGTGTAATATGCAGTCATACCCATAGCCAAATGTAATAGGTAGAGCCATAACCGTCCTTAACCCAGTGTAATAGGCAGAGCCATACTCATTGCACAGTCTAATAGGCAGTCATACCTGTAGCCCAGTGTAATATGCAGAGCCATACCCATAACCCAGTGTAATAGGCAGAGCCATACCCATAACCCAGTGTAATAGGCAGAGCCATACCTATAGCCCAGTGTAATAGCCAGAGCCATACCCGTAACCCAATGTAATATGCAGACCCATACCCATCAGTGTAAAAGGCAGAGCCAGACCTGTAGCCCAGTGTAATAGGCAGAGCCAGACCGGTAGCCTAGTATAATATGCAGGTCCATACCCATAGCCAAGTGTTATAGGCAGAGCCATACACATAGCTCAGTGTACTATGCAAAACCATACCCATAGCCCAGTGTAATAGGCAGAGCCATACTCGTAGCCAAGTGTAATAGGCAGATCCATACTTGCAGCCCAGTGTAATATGCAGAGCTAAACCTATAGGCCAGTGTAGTATGCAGAGCCAAACCTATAGGCCAGTGTAATATACAGATCCATACCTGTAGTCCAGTATAATATGCAGAGAAATACCCATAGCCCAGTGTAATATGCAGAGCCATACCTGTATGTCAGTGTCCTCTTTAATTTATAACAGTCACCACCGGAAGGTGAATGGAGTAAAGCTGGTTGCAGAAGGGCACATAGGGTGTCGGGTAGGCCACCCTTCAAGGCCTACAATAAATCCATGTGTTCTGCTGAGTGAGGCTGGTAGCAGGCATCTGTATACACAAGGATGGCCATCTCTCACATCTCCCACTGTTACCCATACCAGTTTGTTCTTGGAAGTTTTATACATGCAATATCCGTCACAAAAGTGGATTTTACTACAGTCTTTGTGCGCAGCGCAGTATAATTATCCTGGAAGTAATTACACACCTCTGCTATCCTCTATAGCTGGGTATGATTAATTGTCTGTATATTCGGTTTATTTACAGGACAAGGTTAATTGTCTCAGATCATCTGCAAAAACCGTGCTTACAATTTCCACATAACAAATAATTGCTGCAACTATGATAAAGGATTTGAGGAATCTATGAAGGATCATTTAGGAAATGTGTGAGGGCTGTAGAGAATACTAACTAAGGACTTGTTATTTCAGGTACTTCATATGGACTCTGGAAATCGTCATGTAGACTCTCCTCCAGAGAACCATACATGCTCTTATCCTAAACCACATGGAATACATACGTATACCCGACTGCGGCATCCCGACCACCAGAATGCCAGCAGCAGTGCAAGCGATAAGAGTCCTTGCGGGCTGGCTGCTCTCGCCATGCTGCGGGGTCAGTGGCACTCTGCCCTTGCCACAGGTTCTATTCCCACTATGTGGGTGTCGTGGACACCCATGAGTGGGAATAGGCCCTGTGCACTGGGATTCCAGCTGTCATTGTTGGCTGTCGGGATTCCGGCGTCTGTATCCTGAACGTCGTGATCCCAACAGCCAGCAAATTAACTGCATCTCCAACACACATATTGCCTCACTCTGAGGTGGATGCCTCTATTATGTACCACAGATAGGGCCTTACCCTGGGGTGGATCAGGCTTGGACTGGCCCACAGGGGTACAAGGGAAACCTCCGGTAGGCCCCACTGCCTGGGGGGCCCTCCTCCTCTAGGGATCAGGTTCTAGACTGTGCACTTGAATTATATATTATACATATGTTAATTTATACTGCACAGGATTATGATGTAATCTCTATAGTACATTGCTGTCATTAATCTGGCACATTATCATGCATGCACTAGCATTAATTACTATATAATTTATCAAGGCGTCCAGACCAGGTACTCTATAATGGTTAGCTAAACTTCTGTGGTGGCTGGCCACACCCCCTTTGGAGGCTGGCCACACCTCTAATCATGGGCCCCTACCACTGCATACCCCCGGTGGGCCCTTCATGCTCCAGTCCGACACTGGGGTGGATGCACCTGGGATACATACACACTCTTATCACACACCACACACCGGGCCTCACTCTGAGGTGGATGCACCTGGGATCCATACATACTCTTATCACACACCACACATAGGGCCTCACTCTGAGGTGGATTCACCTGGTTTCCATACATACTCTTATCACACACCACACATAGCGCATCCCTCTGAGGTGGATGCACCTGGTTTCCATACATACTCTTATCACACACCACACATAGGGCCTCACTCTGAGGTGGATTCACCTGGTTTCCATACATGCTCTTATCTCACACCACACATAGGGCCTCACTCTGAGGTGGATGCACCTGGTTTCCATACATACACTTATCACACAACACACATAGGGCCTCACTCTGAGGTGGATGCACCTGGGATCCATACACAGTGGCGTAAGTTCGTCACAGTTGCCCGGAGGCAAGTTCATACCAGTTGCCCCCCCCCCCTTATATTTAGATGTGTGTGTGTGTGTGTGTGTGTGTATGGAGTGTTCTGATTTTTTTTTTTTTTTTATATACTGTATATATACATTTCATTGTCCTTAAATCACACATTTCTTAGCAGTCATACCCAGGATTAGAACCCACTGACAGCAGACACTTTACTGATGGGGCTATTTGCTCCAGAACAGGAAGCATGAGAATTGTAACTATATGAAGTTATGTGTAATTGTCAGAGAAGTAACTTCATATAGTGAAAAGACAACGGCAGCCATCAATTAACTTACTTCAATGGTGTCACAGAATGTGGGGAGAAGAGCCCCCCTTCAGAGCAGGAGCCCGGCAGCAGATGACTCTGTTGCCTCCCAGAGTTCTGCCTCTGTCCATACATACTCTTATCTCACACCACACATAGGGCCTCACTCTGAGGTGGATGCACCTGGTTTCCATACATACTCTTATCTCACACCACACATAGGGCCTCACTCTGAGGTGGATGCACCTGGTTTCCATACATACTCTTATCTCACACCACACATAGGGCCTCACTCTGAGGTGGATTCACCTTGTTTCCATACATGCTCTTATCGCACACCACACATAGGGCCTCACTCTGAGGTGGATGCACCTGGTTTCCATACATAATCTTATCTCACACCACACATAGGGCCTCACTCTGAGGTGGATTCACCTTGTTTCCATACATGCTCTTATCGCACACCACACACCACACATAGGGCCTCACTCTGAGGTGGATGCACCTGGTTTCCATACATACTCTTATCACACACCACACATAGGGCATCGCTCTGAGGTGGATGCACCTGGGACCCATACATGCTCTTATCTCACACCACACATAGGGCCTCACTCTGTGGTGGATGCACCTGGGATCCATACATGCTCTTATCTCACACCACACATAGGGCCTCACTCTGAGGTGGATGGGTCTGGGACTGAGGGTCGACAGCACAAAGGTCGACACACCTTAGGTCGACGCCAATTGGTCGACACACCTTAGGTCGACATGGACAAAAGGTCGACATGGACAAAAGGTCGACAGGAACAAGGTCGACATGGAAAAATGTCGACATGAGTTTTTTATGTTTTTTTGGTGTCGTTTTCTTCGTAGAGTGACCGGGAACCCCAATTAGTGCACCGCGTCTTCTCGCATGGTGCCTTCGCTCCGCTACCGCTTCGCTCGGCACACTTTACCGTTCCAATCGTAGTCCACGTGGATCGTTAAGCATGAAAAGGTTCAAAAAAATCTTGAAAAACCCATGTCGACCTTTTTCCATGTCGACCTTGTTTCTGTCGACCTTTTGTCCATTTCGACCTAAGGTGTGTCGACCAATTGGCGTTGACCTAAGGTGTGTCGACCTTTGTGCTGTCGACCTGGAGTCTGGATACCGAGGTGGATGCACCTGGTTTCCATACATGCTCTTATCTCACACCACACATAGGGCCTCACTCTGAGGTGGATGCACCTGGTTTCCATACATACTCTTATCACACACCACACATAGGGCATCGCTCTGAGGTGGATGCACCTGGGATCCATACATGCTCTTATCACACACCACACATAGGGCATCGCTCTGAGGTGGATGCACCTGGTTTCCATACATGCTCTTATCACACACCACACATAGGGCCTCACTCTGAGGTGGATGCACCTGGGATCCATACATGCTCTTATCACACACCACACATAGGGCCTCACTCTGAGGTGGATGCACCTGGGATCCATACATGCTCTTATCACACACCACACATAGAGCATCCCTCTGAGGTGGATGCACCTGGGATCCATACACGCTCTTATCCTGTACCACACATAGGACCACCCTCTGAGGTGGATGCACAATCACATGCGGCAGAAGTTGCTGTTTGTGCCACACTTGTGTCTGTGTCTTTATGCTAATGCCGGCACCGCTGTATACAGCATGGCTGGGCCAAGGTAAGGGAGGAAATGGCCTAATGTAAGGGGGCTTGACCATGCCTCCTTACAAAAAATATAATAAAAATAGTATTTGTGTCTCCTAGTGGGGTGCCATTGTGCACCTTAGCGAGGAGAATATCAGGATGGGGGTGCGATTGCTATGCCCACCCCGCTGCCACACAGAGAAGGCCGCTGCTGCTGCTCGGTGGCAACAGCCTCCTTACACACTGCAGCCCAGGCTGGGGACACTAAAATGGTTGTGGTGGTGGGGGTGAGTGGCAGACCTAGGGCCAATCATCAGGCCCTAGGTCTGCCACTCACTCAGACCAATTTGTGAGAGCTGAGATGCCCACTTGCAGGGCAGTGCATTTCTGTTCGGTGCATCGTCAGTCCTATGGCAAGTTCAGTTTCTTTTTGTGAGTATGGTCTCCTTTGTTAGTGGCTGTGTGTCTTTGAGCAGTAGAGAAATGAGCCAGTAGAGAAGTTGCGTGGCAAACAATCAGCATTGATGTAACATTTATAATTTGCTTACTATAAAAGTATACAGAGCAGCTGATTGGTTGCCATGGGCAACTTCTCCATAGGCTTACTTCTCCACTCTTTTCACTGCTTTGTACATCTCCCCCAAAGTACCAGCCACAGAGCAGCTGATTGGTTGCCATGTGCAACTTCTCCACTAGCTCACTTCTCCACTCTTTTCACAGCTTTGTACATCTCCCCCAAAGTACCAGCCAATCAGCTTCTAACTGTCATGTTACAGGCTGTGTTTAAAAAATGACGGTTAGGAGCTGGTACTTTTTCTTGCTCCACTTTATCTCTCTCCAAGGCTTAGTACATCTGCCCCCAGGGCCGGTGCAAGGTCTCTCTGCACCCTAGGCAAAGCTTCAGCCTACAGCCCCTAACATGCAATCCCCACCACCACCCCCCACCTCTCGGAAGGGAGATGCAGGTGGCCACTAGGTGGGCTGGGGTGAACTGCATAATTAAACATATACAGAGAAAAGGGACAACACTCGCTACATCAGCATTTGAGGTCTGTTGGGGATATTTAAATGTATGTCTATACATACAAATACAGGTTGAGTATCCCTTATCCAAATGCTTGGGACCAGAAGTATTTTGGATATCGGATTTTTCCGTATTTTGGAATAATTGCATACCATAATGATATATAATGGCAATGGGACCCAAGTAGTGATGAGCGGGTTCGGTTTCTCGGAAACCGAACCCCCCCGAACTTCACCCTTTTTACACGGGTCCGAGCCATACTCGGATTCTCCCGCGCCCGAACGTCATCATCCCGCTGTCGGATTCTCGCGAGATTCGGATTCTATATAAGCAGCCGCGCGTC
Organism: Pseudophryne corroboree; assembly: GCF_028390025.1. Lineage (NCBI taxonomy): Eukaryota > Metazoa > Chordata > Amphibia > Anura > Myobatrachidae > Pseudophryne > Pseudophryne corroboree. The sequence goes on along the minus strand of NC_086450.1, from coordinate 381,432,230 downwards.
GCCGCCATTTTCACTCGTGCATTGGAAATGTTAGGGAGAGGACGTGGCTGGCGTCCTCTCCGTTATTGTTAAACTTGATTGTGCATTATTGCTTAATTGTGGGGAGGGCTGTGGAGCAGCTGTATAATATAGGAGGAGTACAGTGCAGAGTTTTGCTGATCAGTGACCACCAGTATACGTTCTCTGCCTGAAAAAAACGCTCCATATCTGTGCTCAGTGTGCTGCATATATCTGTGCTCACACTGCTTAATTGTGGGGACTGGGGAGCAGCTGTATTATATAGCAGGAGTACAGTGCAGAGTTTTGCTGACAGTGACCACCAGTATACGTTGTCTGCCTGAAAAACACTCCATATCTGTGCTCAGTGTGCTGCTTTATTGTGGGGACTGGGGACCACCAGTATAATATTATATAGGAGGAGTACAGTGCAGAGTTTTGCTGACCAGTGACCACCAGTATATAATATATAGCATTACGGTACAGTAGGCCACTGCTGTACCTACCTCTGTGTCGTCATTAAGTATACTATCCATCTACATTCTAATAGAGATGTGCACCGGAAATTTTTCGGGTTTTGTGTTTTGGTTTTGGGTTCGGTTCCGCGGCCGTGTTTTGGGTTCGAACGCGTTTTGGCAAAACCTCACCGAATTTTTTTTGTCGGATTCGGGTGTGTTTTGCATTCGGGTGTTTTTTTCAAAAAACACTAAAAAACAGCTTAAATCATAGAATGTGGGGGCCATTTTGATCCCAAAGTATTATTAACCTCAATAACCATAATTTCCACTCATTTTCAGTCTATTCTGAACACCTCACACCTCACAATATTATTTTTAGTCCTAAAATTTGCACCGAGGTCGCTGGATGACTAAGCTCAGCGACCCAAGTGGCCGACACAAACACCTGGCCCATCTAGGAGTGGCACTGCAGTGTCACGCAGGATGGCCCTTCCAAAAAACACTCCCCAAACAGCACATGACGCAAAGAAAAAAAGAGGCGCAATGAGGTAGCTGTGTGACTAAGCTCAGCGACCCAAGTGGCCGACACAAACACCTGGCCCATCTAGGAGTGGCACTGCAGTGTCACGCAGGATGGCCCTTCCAAAAAACACTCCCCAAACAGCACATGACGCAAAGAAAAAAAGAGGCGCAATGAGGTAGCTGTGTGACTAAGCTCAGCGACCCTAGTGGCCGACACAAACACCTGGCCCATCTAGGAGTGGCACTGCAGTGTCAGGCAGGCTGGCACTTCCAAAAAACACTCCCCAAACAGCACATGACGCAAAGAAAAATGAAAGAAAAAAGAGGTGCAAGATGGAATTGTCCTTGGGCCCTCCCACCCACCCTTATGTTGTATAAACAGGACATGCACACTTTAACCAACCCATCATTTCAGTGACAGGGTCTGCCACACGACTGTGACTGAAATGACGTGTTGGTTTGGACCCCCACCAAAAAAGAAGCAATTAATCTCTCCTTGCACAAACTGGCTCTACAGAGGCAAGATGTCCACCTCATCATCATCATCCTCCGATTCATCACCGTGTACATCCCCCTCCTCACAGATTATCAATTCGTCCCCACTGGAATCCACCATCACAGCTCCCTGTGTACTTTGTGGAGGCAATTGCTGCTGGTGAATGTCTCCATGGAGACAGCTGGTGGGCTCGGAATTCTGAGCCTTTTCCTCGCACCCCCAGTTGCGGGAGAATGTGAAGGAGGAGATGTTGACAGGTCGCGTTCCGCTTGACTTGACAATTTTCTCACCAGCAGTTCTTTGAACCCCTGCAGACTTGTGTCTGCCAGAAAGAGAGATACAACGTAGGTTTTAAATCTAGGATCGAGCACGGTGGCCAAAATGTAGTGCTCTGATTTCAACAGATTGACCACCCGTGAATCCTTGTTAAGCGAATTAAGGGCTCCATCCACAAGTCCCACATGCCTAGCGGAATCGCTCTGTGTTAGCTCCTCCTTCAATGTCTCCAGCTTCTTCTGCAAAAGCCTGATGAGGGGAATGACCTGACTCAGGCTGGCAGTGTCTGAACTGACTTCACGTGTGGCAAGTTCAAAAGGTTGCAGAACCTTGCACAACGTTGAAATCATTTCCCACTGCGCTTGAGACAGGTGATTCCACCTCCTATATCGTGCTCAGTTGTATAGGCTTGAATGGCCTTTTGCTGCTCCTCCAACCTCTGAAGCATATAGAGGGTTGAATTCCACCTCGTTACCACTTCTTGCTTCAGATGATGGCAGGGCAGGTTCAGGCGTTTTTGGTGTTGCTCCAGTCTTCTGTACGTGGTGCCTGTACGCCGAAAGTGTCCCGCAATTCTTCTGGCCACCGACAGCATCTCTTGCACGCCCCTCTCGTTTTTTAAATAATTCTGCACCACCAAATTCAAGGTATGTGCAAAACATGGGACGTGCTGGAATTTGCCCATATTTAATGCACACACAATATTGCTGGTGTTGTCCGATGCCACAAATCCACAGGAGAGTCCAATTGGGGTAAGCCATTCTGCGATGATCTTCCTCAGTTGCCGTAAGAGGTTTTTAGCTGTGTGCGTATTCTGGAAAGCGGTGATACAAAGCGTAGCCTGCCTAGGAAAAAGTTGGCGTTTGCGAGATGCTGCTACTGGTGCCGCCGCTGCTGTTCTTGCGGCGGGAGTCCATACATCTACCCAGTGGGCTGTCACAGTCATATAGTCCTGAGTCTGCCCTGCTACACTTGTCCACATGTCCGTGGTTAAGTGGACATTGGGTACAACTGCATTTTTTAGGACACTGGTGAGTCTTTTTCTGAGGTCTGTGTACATTTTCGGTATCGCCTGCCTAGAGAAATGGAACCTAGATGGTATTTGGTACCGGGGACACAGTACCTCCAACAAGTCTCTAGTTGGCTCTGCAGTAATGATGGATACCGGAACCACGTTTCTCACCGCCCAGGATGCCAAGGCCTCAGTTATCCGCTTTGCAGCAGGATGACTGCTGTGATATTTCATCTTCCTCGCAAAGGACTGTTGGACAGTCAATTGCTTGGTGGAAGTAGTAAAAGTGGTCTTACGACTTCCCCTCTGGGATGACCATCGACTCCCAGCAGCAACAACAGCAGCGCCAGCAGCAGTAGGCGTTACACGCAAGGATGCATCGGAGGAATCCCAGGAAGGAGAGGACTCGTCAGAATTGCCAGTGACATGGCCTGCAGGACTATTGGCATTCCTGGGGAAGGAGGAAATTGACACTGAGGGAGTTGGTGGGGTGGTTTGCGTGAGCTTGGTTACAAGAGGAAGGGATTTACTGGTCAGTGGACTGCTTCCGCTGTCGCCCAAAGTTTTTGAACTTGTCACTGACTTATGATGAATGCGCTGCAGGTGACGTATAAGGGAGGATGTTCCGAGGTGGTTAACGTCCTTACCCCTACTTATTACAGCTTGACAAAGGCAACACACGGCTTGACAAATGTTGTCCGCATTTCTGTTGAAATACTTCCACACTGAAGAGCTAATTTTTTTTGGTATTTTCACCAGGCATGTCAATGGCCATATTCCTCCCACGGACAACAGGTGTCTCCCCGGGTGCCTGACTTAAACAAACCACCTCACCATCAGAATCCTCCTGGTCAATTTCCTCCCCAGCGCCAGCAACACCCATATCCTCCTCATCCTGGTGTACTTCAACACTGACATCTTCAATCTGACTATCAGGAACTGGACTGCGGGTGCTCCTTCCAGCACTTGCAGGGGGCGTGCAAATGGTGGAAGGCGCATGCTCTTCACGTCCAGTGTTGGGAAGGTCAGGCATCGCAACCGACACAATTGGACTCTCCTTGTGGATTTGTGATTTCGAAGAATGCACAGTTCTTTGCTGTGCTTTTGCCAGCTTAAGTCTTTTCATTTTTCTAGCGAGAGGATGAGTGCTTCCATCCTCATGTGAAGCTGAACCACTAGCCATGAACATAGGCCAGGGCCTCAGCCGTTCCTTGCCACTCCGTGTGGTAAATGGCATATTGGCAAGTTTACGCTTCTCCTCCGACGATTTTATTTTAGATTTTTGAGTCCTTTTTTTACTGATATTTGGTGTTTTGGATTTTACATGCTCTGTACTATGACATTGGGCATCAGCCTTGGCAGACGACGTTGATGGCATTTAATCGTCTCGGCCATGACTAGTGGCAGCAGCTTCAGCACGAGGTGGAAGTGGATCTTGATCTTTCCCTATTTTTGGAACCTCAACATTTTTGTTCTCCATATTTTAATAGGCACAACTAAAAGGCACCTCAGGTAAACAATGGAGATGGATGGATACTAGTATACTTATGGATGACGAGCGACTGCCGACACAGAGGTAGCTACAGCCGTGGACTACCGTACTGCGTCTGCTAGTATAGACTGGATGATAATGATATAAAAAATATATATATATCACTACTGCAGGACAGGTATATATTGTATAATGACGGACCTGCTGGACACTGTCAGCACTGCAGACTCCTAAACTACTAGTATGAAGAAGATAGAAAAAAAAAAAAAACCACCACAGGTAGGTATACAATTATGGACGAGCGACTGCCGACACAGAGGTAGCTACAGCCGTGGACTACCGTACTGCGTCTGCTAGTATAGACTGGATGATAATGGTATAAAAAATATATATATATCACTACTGCAGGACAGGTATATATTGTATAATGACGGACCTGCTGGACACTGTCAGCACTGCAGACTCCTAAACTACTAGTATGAAGAAGATAGAAAAAAAAAACCCACCACAGGTAGGTATACAATTATGGACGAGCGACTGCCGACACAGAGGTAGCTACAGCCGTGGACTACCGTACTGCGTCTGCTAGTATAGACTGGATGATAATGATATAAAAAATATATATATATCACTACTGCAGGACAGGTATATATTGTATAATGACGGACCTGCTGGACACTGTCAGCACTGCAGACTCCTAAACTACTAGTATGAAGAAGATAGAAAAAAAAAAACCACCACAGGTAGGTATACAATTATGGACGAGCGACTGCCGACACAGAGGTAGCTACAGCCGTGGACTACCGTACTGCGTCTGCTAGTATAGACTGGATGATAATGATATAAAAAATATATATATATCACTACTGCAGGACAGGTATATATTGTATAATGACGGACCTGCTGGACACTGTCAGCACTGCAGACTCCTAAACTACTAGTATGAAGAAGATAGAAAAAACAAACCACCACAGGTAGGTATACAATTATGGACGAGCGACTGCCGACACAGAGGTAGCTACAGCCGTGGACTACCGTACTGCGTCTGCTAGTATAGACTGGATGATAATGATATAAAAAATATATATATATCACTACTGCAGGACAGGTATATATTGTATAATGACGGACCTGCTGGACACTGTCAGCACTGCAGACTCCTAAACTACTAGTATGAAGAAGATAGAAAAAAAAAAACCACCACAGGTAGGTATACAATTATGGACGAGCGACTGCCGACACAGAGGTAGCTACAGCCGTGGACTACCGTACTGCGTCTGCTAGTATAGACTGGATGATAATGATATAAAAAATATATATATATCACTACTGCAGGACAGGTATATATTGTATAATGACGGACCTGCTGGACACTGTCAGCACTGCAGACTCCTAAACTACTAGTATGAAGAAGATAGAAAAAAAAAAACCACCACAGGTAGGTATACAATTATGGACGAGCGACTGCCGACACAGAGGCAGCTACAGCCGTGGACTACCGTACTGCGTCTGCTAGTATAGACTGGATGATAATGATATAAAAAATATATATATATCACTACTGCAGGACAGGTATATATTGTATAATGACGGACCTGCTGGACACTGTCAGCACTGCAGACTCCTAAACTACTAGTATGAAGAAGATAGAAATATAATGAATGACGGACCTGCTGGACACTGTCAGCAGAATGCGTTTATATATAGAATAAAAAAAAAAAACACCACACGAGTGTTTAACTTTTTCAGGCAGACAATATACTGGTGGTCACTGCTGGTCAGTCACACTGGCACTCTGGCAGCAAAAGTGTGCACTGTTAAATATGTACTCCTGCTATAACTGCTCCACAGTCTCCCCCACAATTAAGCTGTGTGAGCAGTGAGCACTACTCAGCACAGTCAGATATACATATATGATATTATCATGCAGCACACTGAGGCTGAGCACAGATATGGTATGTGACTGTGTATCGTTTTTTTTCAGGCAGAGAACGGATTATATTAAATAAATAAAACTGGTGGTCACCACTAGTATAACTATCAGCAAAACTCTGCACTCTCTGAGTACTCCTAATGCTCCAGTAAATCAAGTGTCTCGCTCTCTATCTAAACGGAGAGGACGCCAGCCACGTCCTCTCCCTATCAATCTCAATGCACGTGTGAAAATGGCGGCGACGCGCGGCTCCTTATATAGAATCCGAGTCTCGCGATAGAATACGAGCCTCGCGAGAATCCGACAGCAGGATGATGACGTTCGGGCGCGCTCGGGTTAGCCGAGCAAGGCGGGAAGATCCGAGTCTGCCTCGGACCCGTGTAAAAAGCGTGAAGTTCGGGGGGGTTCGGATTCCGAGGAACCGAACCCGCTCATCTCTACATTCTATACCTGTGGTGCATTTTAGTTTTGCAGTTTACTGACACAGTGACCACCAGTTTACTATATATAGCAGTACGGTACGGAAGGCCACTGCTGTACCTACCTCTGTGTCATCATTAAGTATACTATCCATCTGCATTCTATACCTGTGGTGCATTTTAGTTTTGCAGTTTGCTGACACAGTGACCACCAGTATACTATATATAGCAGTACGGTACGGAAGGCCACTGCTGTACCTACCTCTGTGTCGTCATTAAGTATACTATCCATCTACATTCTATACCTGTGGTGCATTTTAGTTTTGCAGTTTGCTGACACAGTGACCACCAGTATACTATATATAGCAGTACGGTACGGAAGGCCACTGCTGTACCTACCTCTGTGTCGTCATTGAGTATACTATCCATCTATATTCTATACCTGTGGTGCATTTTAGTTTTGCAGTTTGCTGACACAGTGACCACCAGTATACTATATATAGCAGTACGGTACGGAAGGCCACTGCTGTACCTACCTCTGTGTTGTCATTAAGTATACTATTCATCTAGATTCTATACCTGTGGTGCATTTTAGTTTTGCAGTTTGCTGACAGTGACCACCAGTATATATAGCAGTACGGTACGGAAGGCCACTGCTCTACCTACCTCTGTGTCGTCAAGTATACTATCCATCTAGATTCTATACCTGTGGAGCATTTTAGTTTTGCAGTTTGCTGACAGTGACCACCAGTATATATAGCAGTACTGTACGGAAGGCCACTGCTCTACCTACCTCTGTGTTGTCAAGTGTACTATCCATCTAGATTCTATACCTGTGGTGCATTTTAGTTTTGCAGTTTGCTGACAGTGACCACCAGTATATATAGCAGTACGGTACGGAAGGCCACTGCTCTACCTACCTCTGTGTCGTCAAGTATACTATCCATCCATACCTGTGGTGCATTTCAGTTGTGCGCAGTATATATAGTAGAAGGCCATTGCTATTGATACTGGCATATAATTCCACACATTAAAAAATGGAGAACAAAAATGTGGAGGTTAAAATAGGGAAAGATCAAGATCCACTTCCACCTCGTGCTGAAGCTGATGAAACTAGTCATGGCCGAGACGATGAAATGCCATCAACGTTGTCTGCCAAGGCCGATGCCCAATGTCATAGTAGAGAGCATGTAAAATCCAAAAAACAAAAGTTCAGTAAAATGACCCAAAAATCAAAATTGAAAGCATCTGATGAGAAGCGTAAACTTGCCAATATGCCATTTACGACACGGAGTGGCAAGGAACGGCTGAGGCCCTGGCCTATGTTCATGGCTAGTGGTTCAGATTCACATGAGGATGGAAGCACTCATCCTCTCGCTAGAAAAATGAAAAGACTTAAGCTGGCAAAAGCACAGCAAAGAACTGTGCGTTCTTCTAAATCACAAATCCCCAAGGAGAGTCCAATTGTGTCGGTTGCGATGCCTGACCTTCCCAACACTGGACGGGAAGAGCTTGCGCCTTTCACCATTTGCACGCCCCCTGCAAGTGCTGGAAGGAGCACCCGCAGTCCAGTTCCTGATAGTCAAATTGAAGATGTCACTGTTGAAGTACACCAGGATGAGGATATGGGTGTTGCTGGCGCTGGGGAGGAAATTGACAAGGAAGATTCTGATGGTGAGGTGGTTTGTTTAAGTCAGGCACCCGGGGAGACACCTGTTGTCCGTGGGACGAATATGGCCATTGACATGCCTGGTCAAAATCCCAAAAAAATCAGCTCTTCGGTGTGGAATTATTTCAACACAAATGCGGACAACGGGTGTCAAGCCGTGTGTTGCCTTTGTCAAGCTGTATTAAGTAGGGGTAAGGACGTTAACCACCTCGGAACATCCTCCCTTATAAGTCACCTGCAGCGCATTCATCATAAGTCAGTTACAAGCTCAAAAACTTTTGGTGACAGCGGAAGCAGTCCACTGACCACTAAATCCCTTCCTCTTGTAACCAAGCTCCTGCAAACCACACCACCAACTCCCTTAGTGTCAATTTCCTCCTTACCCAGGAAAGCCAATAGTCCTGCAGGCCATGTCACTGGCAAGTCTGACGAGTCCTCTCCTGCCTGGGATTCCTCCGATGCATCCTTGAGTGTAACGCCTACTGCTGCTGGCGCTGCTGTTGTAGCTGCTGGGAGTCGATCGTCATCCTAGAGGGGAAGTCGGAAGACCACTTGTACTACTTCCAGTAAGCAATTGACTGTCCAACAGTCCTTTGCGAGGAAGATGAAATATCACAGCAGTCATCCTGCTGCAAAGCAGATAACTCAGGCCTTGGCAGCCTGGGCGGTGAGAAACGTGGTTCCGGTATCCACCGTTAATTCAGAGGCAACTAGAGACTTGATTGAGGTACTGTGTCCCCGGTATCAAATACCATCTAGGTTCCATTTCTTTAGGCAGGCGATACCGAAAATGTACACAGACCTCAGAAAAAGAGTCACCAGTGTCCTAAAAAATGCAGTTGTACCCAATGTCCACTTAACCACGGACATGTGGACAAGTGGAGCAGGGAAGACTCAGGACTATATGACTGTGACAGCCCACTGGGTAGATGTATTGCCTCCCGCAGCAAGAACAGCAGCGGCGGCACCAGTAGCAGCATCTCGCAAACGCCAACTCGTTCCTAGGCAGGCTACGCTTTGTATCACCGCTTTCCAGAAGAGGCACACAGCTGACAACCTCTTACGGAAACTGAGGAAGATCATCGCAGAATGGCTTACCCCAATTGGACTCTCCTGGGGATTTGTGACATCGGACAACGCCAGCAATATTGTGCGTGCATTACATCTGGGCAAATTCCAGCACGTCCCATGTTTTGCACATACATTGAATTTGGTGGTGCAGAATTATTTAAAAAACGACAGGGGCGTGCAAGAGATGCTGTCGGTGGCCCGAAGAATTGTGGGCCACTTTCGGCATTCAGCCACCGCGTACAGAAGACTGGAGCACCACCAAACAGTCCTGAACCTGCTCTGCCATCATCTGAAGCAAGAGGTGGTAACGAGGTGGAATTCAACCCTCTATATGCTTCAGAGGATGGAGGAGCAGCAAAAGGCCATTCAAGCCTATACATCTGCCCACGATCTAGGCAAAGGAGGGGGAATGCACCTGACTCAAGCACAGTGGAGAATGATTTCAACGTTGTGCAAGGTTCTGCAACCCTTTGAACTTGCCACACGTGAAGTCAGTTCAGACACTGCCAGCCTGAGTCAGGTCATTCCCCTCATCAGGCTTTTGCAGAAGAAGCTGGATACATTGAAGGAGGAGCTTAAACAGAGCGATTCCGCTAGGCATGTGGGACTTGTGGATGGAGCCCTTAATTCGCTTAACCAGGATTCACGGGTGGTCAATCTGTTGAAATCAGAGCACTACATTTTGGCCACCGTGCTCGATCCTAGATTTAAAACCTACGTTGTATCTCTCTTTCCGGGAGACACAAGTCTGCAGAGGTTCAAAGACCTGCTGGTGAGAAAATTGTCAAGTCAAGCGGAACGTGACCCGTCAACATCTCCTCCTTCACATTCTCCCGCAACTGGGGGTGCGAGGAAAAGGCTAAGAATTCCGAGCCCACCCGCTGGCGGTGATGCAGGGCAGTCTGGAGCGAGTGCTGACATCTGGTCCGGACTGAAGGACCTGCCAACGATTACTGACATGTCGTCTACTGTCACTGCATATGATTCTGTCACCATTGAAAGAATGGTGGAGGATTATATGAGTGACCGCATCCAAGTAGGCACGTCAGACAGTCCGTACGTATACTGGCAGGAAAAAGAGGCGATTTGGAGGCCCTTGCACAAACTGGCTTTATTCTACCTAAGTTGCCCCCCCTCCAGTGTGTACTCCGAAAGAGTGTTTAGTGCAGCCGCTCACCTTGTCAGCAATCGGCGTACGAGGTTACTTCCAGAAAATGTGGAGAAGATGATGTTCATCAAAATGAATTATAATCAATTCCTCCGTGGAGACATTCACCAGCAATTGCCTCCAGAAAGTACACAGGGATCTGAGATGGTGGATTCCAGTGAGGACGAATTAATAATCTGTGAGGAGGGGGATGTACACGTGAAAGGGGTGAGGAATCAGAGGATGATGATGAGGAGGACATCTTGCCTCTGTAGAGCCAGTTTGTGCAAGGAGAGATTGATTGCTTCTTTTTTGGTGGGGGCCCAAACCAACCAGTCATTTCAGTCACAGTCGTGTGGCAGACCCTGTCGCTGAAATGATGGGTTCGTTAAAGTGTGCATGTCCTGTTTATACAACATAAGGGTGGGTGGGAGGGCCCAAGGACAATTCCATCTTGCACCTCTTTTTTCTTTCATTTTTCTTTGCATCATGTGCTGTTTGGGGACAATTTTTTTTGAAGTGCCATCCTGTCTGACACTGCAGTGCCACTCCTAGATGGGCCAGGTGTTTGTGTCGGCCACTTGTGTCGCTTAGCTAAGTCACACAGCGACCTTGGTGCGCCTCTTTTTTTTCTTTGCATCATGTGCTATTTGGCGACAATTTTTTTGAAGTGCCATCCTGTCTGACACTGCAGTGCCACTCCTAGATGGGCCAGGTGTTTGTGTCGGCCACTTGTGTCGCTTAGCTTAGTCACACAGCGACCTTGGTGCGTCTCTTTTTTTTTCTTTGCATCATGTGCTGTTTGGGGACAATTTTTTTGAAGTGCCATCCTGTCTGACACTGCAGTGCCACTCCTAGATGGGCCAGGTGTTTGTGTCGGCCACTTGTGTCGCTTAGCTTAGTCACACAGCGACCTTGGTGCGCCTCTTTTTTTCTTTGCATCATGTGCTATTTGGCGACAATTTTTTTGAAGTGCCATCCTGTCTGACACTGCAGTGCCACTCCTAGATGGGCCAGGTGTTTGTGTCGGCCACTTGTGTCGCTTAGCTTAGCCATCCAGCGACCTCGGTGCAAATTTTAGGACTAAAAATAATATTGTGAGGTGTTCAGAATAGACTGGAAATGAGTGGAAATTATGGTTATTGTGGTTAATAATACTATGGGATCAAAATGACCCCCAAATTCTATGATTTAAGCTGTTTTTTAGGTTTTTTTGAAAAAAACACCCGAATCCGACAAAAATTTTTCGTTGAGGTTTTGCCAAAACGCGGCCGAATCCAAAACACGGCCGCGGAACCGAATCCAAAACCAAAACACAAAACCCGAAAAATGTCCGGTGCACATCACTAGACCCAAGTCTAAGCACAGAATGCATTTATGTTTCATATACACCTTATACACACAGCCTGAAGGTCATTTAATACAATATTTTTAATAAATTTGTGTTCTAAACAAAGTTTGCGTACAATGTGCCATCAGAAAACAAAGATTTCACTATCTCAGTCTTACTCCAAAAATTCCGTATTTCGGAATATTCCGTATTTCGGAATATTTGGATATGGGATACTCAACCTGTATACACTCATACATATATTTGTATGCTCCCTATTGTGTTCCATCCCCCCACCTGTAAGTTCATTACTGACCCCACCTCCTCCATATGTACTGTATTGTGCCTAGTGCCCGTGTTTTCCCTATTACGCTGCTTACAAGTGTGCAAACCCCCCATTGGGCTTTAAGATCTGTACTGTCTGTGGTCCTGCAGAAACCCCCATGGGTTACTTAACTAACAGTGGTTTCCTTGTTTTCCCTCGGCATTGGCAGGATACCTCTTTCAGGCGGAAGAATTACAGTGACACTGCTGGGTGCAGACATGTAGTCAGGTGCTGCTTGTTGCTGGAGACCCGGGATCCAGGGGCCTGGAGTTGGTGCATCAGGGCTATGAGGAGTGCTGTCACATGACTTTATGTTACACGTGTCAGCACTGAGAAAGCACTGAGACACTATGTGGAATAGCCTGATAGCAGTGGCTGCACCTGATAAGAGCTGCAGCATCAGCTAGCGTAGTGTAAAAGGAGGCCGCATACAGAGATATCCTTCAGTTTTTTACTTGATGAATTCAGTGGCGCCCTCCAGGGGCCGGTGCCCCTAGGCAGCCGCCTAAAGCTGCCTAGTGGTAGAGCCAGCCCTGTCTGCCCCTGTGTGTCTGATTCTGCTCTGTGTCTCTGTGCACAGACAATTGGGATGCTTGCCCTATGTGACTCAGATGCATGCTCAGATTTAAAACACTGCCCACACACACACAAAATCAAATGCGCACACACACACACACACACACACACACACACACACACACACACACACACACACACTCCTTTCTCTGCTAATATATGACAGAAATGTACATTAAACAGTACAAATATGCAGTTATGCACATGACCTTATGCAAAGAGAAGGTGAACAAATGCTCATTACTAACTGTCCTCCCTTACCAGACATGTGCTGCTCAGCTCTTCCTCTCCCACTTCTCACAAAAGCGAAGATGCATCAGAGTTGCCCATGGTAACCAATCAGCATCAAGCTATTATTTAGTGCATTCTATAAACAATCTGATTGGCTGTTATAGGCAAATTCTCCACTTGTTGTCTTTAGAAGGCTTAATACAGCTTCCCCTCTGTGATATCTGCTGCAGTACCTCCATTTCCAACCACAAAGGAGCCCCCATAAATCTCTGTGGGGACTGCTATGCAGGTGGGATTTGCAAGCTAAGTATTTCAGAGCTAAAGATGGCATTAGCCTATAGTAATCTATGGGTTACTTTTTCGCATAGTTTGATGGAGAGGGATCTTCTGTTGGCCCCACTGAAGCATGCAGGAGCTGACGGCTGTATGCACAGCAACGCCGACCCCAGAAGCAAGCGGCAGAAGTAGCTATCACTTTGTTTCTAGGCAAAACTTTTTCAGAAGTTACTGTATGTCCCAGCACGCCAACTTTAATAAATAATTTCTAATTTTCGGGACCACATTGCGAGTTGGGGCACACTTTTCTTACCACAACAGCATTTTATACGCAGATAGGGAATATGTCCCTTATTTTGTCAGAACTATGAAAGTTTTAAGTGACTGACTTACAAAAAATTGTTAGAGTAAGTGATAAACAAACACAATGAAATCAGTTGCTCTTATAACTACACTGAATCCTTATAACGGTTATGACATACTACACAAGATATCAGAACCAATCTTGATAAGTATTTCACCCCCATCCCCATAAAAACCTATGGGGAAGATGTATCTAACCTTCTAAAGTTTATAGCTAACCTTAACTAGCTTCTAGCTATCATTTTATGTTATGTACTAGGTAAATGATAGCTGGAAGTTGCTTGGTTGCATTGCTATGGGCATCTATTCCAATTGTCCTCTTTGAAATGTTTGCTACAAGTATATCTTTGTCTATTGGACATGTTATAACTTATAAGGTGATATTTCACAGTACAGTTCGTTCTACAGTATGCTACTAGCATTGACGGACTGCGGCTCCGAATCAGCCCTGGCATTTGTGAACATGCGTGCACACCTCACAGAGGGCGCACGGATACGTGCCGCGAGTCAGGGGGCATGGACTCGCGGCATGCCACCATTTCCATGGAGACGCATTGATTTTAGCATGTGGGTACAGATGCGTTTAGGTGCCTGGCCACAGTCAGCAAGCAATGCTACAATCGCGTCGCTCCTCCCACCAGCAGGTAATAGATCCAGGCGTGTTACATACAGCATATGATCTAAAGGAGGCATAGCATACTGCACTCGTGTAAATGACAAAGCGGGTGGGGGCGCGCCACTGACTCATGGCATGCCCCCATTTCCATGCAGATGCACGCTTTGGGCAAACCAGAGAGCCAGAGGCTGCGCAGTGTGTGACCGGACCGGCCTACTAGACCCTCAGCCCTTCTGGCATATGCCAGAAGTGCCAGATAGGCAGTCCGGCCCTGGCTACTAGTAATAAAGGGCTGATATGCAGGTACCACTTGACTCCAATGTCGGAGTGGTCGCAGGCAATAGGATGGGCCAGGTAGCAGACAGAGCAACCAGTCAGGATCTTATGTTTGTGGTTCAACCACCAATCAATGTGGGCCACGGCAAGTCTGCCGGGAGCATCACCAATCCCCCCCACCCCCACCCCCACCCCCTTTCCCAATTGGAGCCGTCAGTCGGCATACTGAAGACCACCCGACAGAATATCGTGCAGTATTTCGGTAGACAGTTAAAAAGAAAGCAATGTAACCGTGACCCACTGTGCATGACCCTGAAGGACAAATAGGCACGTAAGCCTTTTTTTATATCAATGTTTTCCTCAGATGGGCTAATTTACTAACATTGCATTTAAGCCCAAGATTTGCACTATAGTATTTCATTGTCTAACTTACAATAGGCAGATAAAAATGAAATATGAATTAGGTTCTTGTTCACAGCAAATATTGCACCTAAGTACAGTGCTACTGTATGCTAGTAAATGATTCTACAGTAACTGTAGGTATTGGTAAATGTATCATCACCTAGGCTTAGACCTCCAGTATACACTTATGCGAATTAGTTAAAGGGTTTATCAACAAGGATCTGACACAAACTGGAAAATACACATAATGCAAAAGGAAGAACATAACGAAGAACGAGTGTCCAGTACTTAAACAAATGATGCAATAATCACTTAGGTATATAACAGAGCTGTTTAAACTGTATCTTTCTAGATACTTTTTCTTGATAAAATTCCTTCTATATTTTTCCATTAAACTTGTTCTATTGTTGCCTGTGTAATAATTCTGCAGATTGTGGTTATATTCTTAAGTATTACAGAATACCTAAATATAAATAATTAGTTTTTTTCCTATCTGAGAAGACCTCAGTATACATAGAGATGCACTGACAGCTCTTTGGGGAGTGACTTTGGGCTTACTCCCCTCCATGAGGCAGGAGCTGGGCAGGAAAATATAGTCTCCAGGGCGACCTCTCTTGCTGAAACCAGCAGACATTTACACACTGTAACAAAGGAAGCAGAACAGGCATTGTCATCTCTCTGCTGTATATGCTTTCATATTCGCTCCGAGTTATGATATTCAGGACATGCTGAGTGTATGCAGTGCCAGATTAATGCCCACATGTGCCTGGAGCTGACATTTATAAAGGGCCTATTGTGTGCGCATGCAGGGGGTGTGATCAGCACTGCAAAGCATTTCTCCTAGGTGGGCAGGGGTGATATAAAGGCGCACTATGGGGGTCATTCCGAGTTGATCATAGCTGTGCTAAATTTAGCACAGCTACGATCTTCTTCCCTGACATGCGGGGGGACGCCCAGCACAGGGCTAGCCCGCCCCGCATGTCAGTCCGGCCCCCCTCGCAGAAGTGCAAAGGCGATGCCTTTGCACTTCAAGAGTAGCTCACGGCCAGCGCAGCTTTTGCGTGCTGGCCGGTAGCTACTCATCGCTCCCCGGCCCGCAGCGGCTGTGTGTGACATCACACAGCTGCTGCGGCCCGCCCCCCATTCGGTCCGGCCACGCCTGCGTTGGCCGGACCAAACCCACGAAACGGCGGCTAAATGCACCCGTTCCGCCCCCTCCCGCCCAGCGATCGCCTCTGCCTGTCAATCAGGCAGAGGCGATGGCATGCGGCGGCGCACTACGGCGCTGGTGCATGCGCAGCAGGGACCCGTTAAAACGCAGCAAGCAAACGGGTCAGAATGACCCCCTATATCACTGCACTACCTCCCCACACAGCATACACACACTATGGGGCCCATTTACTAATTATCAGGTTTTTGACCTGATAGTTATCATTTCTTATCACACTGCGCTACCTCCCAGCACTACATCCTGTGCTACCTTCCTACATCTTTACACTGTTTACCAGCACTACATCGCTGCACTACCTCCCAGCACTACATCGCTGCGCTGCCTCCCAGCACTGCATCGCTGCGCTATCTTCCTACATCTTTACACTGCCTCCCATCACTACATTGCTGTGCTACCTCGCAGCACTACATTGCTGTGCTACATCACAGCACTCCATCCTGTGCTACCTTCCTACATCTTTACACTGCCTCCCAGCACTACATCACTGCACTACCTCCCAGCACATCGCTGTGCTACCTCCCAGCATTACATTGCTGCGCTACCTCCCAGCACTACATCGCTGTGCTACCTTTCAGCACTTCATGCTGCGCTACCTCCCAGCACTACATCCTGTGCTACCTTCCTACATCTTTACACTGCCTCCCAGCACTACATCCCAGCATGTGATCATCAATTCCAGCACAAGCATCTGAGGAGCATCTGGTGAATATTACTAACCCCCCCCCCCCCCCCCCCCCCTTGGTGACTAACTCTTATATAATATACAGATTACAGACATGTACTCCTTGTGCGCGATGTTCATCTGCATCGTGTGCAATGTTCATCTGCGATGGCAGGTTGAGTAAGCCTGAGCCTACTCAAGCTTGCCGTTGCAGATGGCCTTGCGAGGCCAAGGAAACTGCATCCACGACACAGTCCTTGGCCTCTACACTCCCAGAAAACAGGGGTGACATGCCGCCCCCATCCCTCCTTGTGAATGCCTCTGCCTGTCAATCAGGCAGAGCCGTTCGCATCCCTGCAGTGCGATCGCAGGATCTGTTCTGCACATGCACAGAATGGGTCCTATGCATGCGCAGTTCCCGACCATCAGGACAATACAGTGAGGACTTCTATATGAGTCATTCCCGTGTGCGACCCGCTTGAGACCCCTTTTAGACTGGCAGCACCAACCCAGCAAATTTCCAGGTTGGTGACATGTGCGGTGACGTGTGCAGAGGTGGCACCTGGAGATCAGATCATCTCCAAGCGTTGCCTGTCCTATAGCGCCGCCTCTCCCTATAGTGTCGACCCGGCAACTCGTTCACACTGCACTTCAACCCAGGAATAAACTTGCTTTATTCCTGGGTTGTAATACAGGATCAGTTGACCCGGGAAAAGAAAATGAAACATATCCTTTTCACACCGCACCTCGACCCGCGTTGACCCAGCAATATACTGGGTTATTTGTGCGATGTGAAAGGGGTATGATTTTGTATATGGAGCAGAACAGAACTTGTATTGGAAAAATTCTGTAGCTGCTACATTGTAGCACTTTGTGTACTCAGAGACTCAGTCGCACACAGTTATACAAGTGTCATATAGCAAATTAATCAACCCTGTGTCCTCGTACATCCTAGTGGCATTTCGTTCATGCATTTTCGGCATAAAAGACACCCGACTTTAGCAGATTCTCATGTGACCTGGCATGCCAACAGGGGCTGTTTAGCGTGACTGCAGAAAAGACGTATGAGGATCAGAGGCGGATTTACAGCTATGCGATCACTTTGAAGGGTCCCAGGTACACGCCAACAGGGCTTAATCTATGAGGGTCCAGCACTGTTACTGATGCTGGACAGTCGGACACAGCACCGCACTACGCTGACTGTTTGTTCACACTCAAAATAAACTGTAGCTCCCAGTAGCCTTTGCTCCCAGTAGCCTTTGCTCTCGACAGCAAGGGCTGTCGGGAGCTGTAGTTTATTTTGAGTGTGAACAAACAGTCAGTGTAGTGCAGTGCTGTGTCGGAGCGGTGCCGACTCTCTGGCAATGTCAGCCTCCTGCCTGCTCCCAGTCTCTGCACCTCCTGCCTGCTCCCAGACTCAGCGCCTCCTGCACGCACCTGGCATGGGTAAGGCGCATAAATACAGTGGCCATTATGTGTATATCGGCATAACTGCAGGGTGCATTGTAGCTCTATGTGGGCAGTACGGATGGGTAATGGTTAGCATTACTGCCTCACAGCACTGAGGTCATGGGTTTAATTCCCACCATGGCTCTAACTGTGCGGGGTTTGTATATTCTCTCCATACTTGCATGGTTTTCCTCCATGTACTCCAGTTTCCTCCCACAATCCAAAAATATACTGGTAGGTTAATTGACAAATGTGTTGTCATGTACATGTGATAGGGAATATAGATTATAAGCTCCACTAGGGCAGGGACTGATGTGAAAGGCCAAGTATTCTCTGTAAAGCGCTGTGTAATATGTGTGCACTATATAAATAACTGGTAATAATAAGCTGCACAACTACTGTGGGCATGGTGTGTGTAAGTGGCAGAACTACAGGGGACATTGTGTGTGTAACCGGCATAACTACTGGGGGCATTATGTATGTAAGCTGCATAACTACTGGGGACATTGTGTGTGTAAGTGACACAACTACAGTGGGCATTGTGTATATGTGGCACACCGACAGTGGGCATTATGTGTGTAACTACTGGGGGCATTGTGTGTGTAAGCGACACTACTACTATGGGCATTATGTGTATAAGCAGCATAACTACAGGGGCATTGTGTGTGTAAGTG
The DNA here is from genome assembly GCF_028390025.1 of Pseudophryne corroboree. Taxonomy (NCBI): domain Eukaryota; kingdom Metazoa; phylum Chordata; class Amphibia; order Anura; family Myobatrachidae; genus Pseudophryne; species Pseudophryne corroboree. The sequence goes on along the minus strand of NC_086450.1, from coordinate 381,413,328 downwards.
GCACAACTACAGGGGGCATTGTGTATGTATGGGGCATAACTGCTGTGTGTATCATGTGTATAAGTGGCACAATTACAGTAGGCATGTGTGTAAGGGGCATAACTACTGTGGACATTATGTGTGTAAGCATTATGTGTATAAGCAGCACAACTACCGTGTACATTATGTGTGTAAGGGGCTCTACTACTTTGGGCATTATGTTTATACGGGACTCTACTACATTGGGCATTATGTGTGCAAAGGGCACTACTACTGTGGGAATTGTGTAAAAGGGGAACTACTGTGTGGCGTAATGTGTATAAGGGGTACTACTGTGTAGTGTAACCTAAATAAGGGGCACTACTATGTTGTAATGTGAATAAGGGATGCTACTAGTGTATGTGGTGTAATATGAATCAGGGGCACTACATGTGGTGTAATGTGAATAAGATTGTGCTGACCAGGATCAGGTAAAACCGACTGCAGCTGAGCAACTGTCTAAGCGGTGCGGGGGCTGTCACTGGGTCTGTTCAATTTGTCACCTGGTCTGTGGTGGAAGTGTCTGTGCAAGCTGTCATGGGGGAATTTTGTCATACACTTACGGGCCCCATGAGGACTAAATCTGCCACTGATGGGGACATATCTGTAAGCATCACAGTGCACTTTATTTTTGCATAACTCATGTTTTACTTATAAATGCATCTCTGAAGGATTCATAAAGAAGTTGGAGTGACTTATTGACATCTGGTGCTAGTCTTACATTTGCAGAATGTATGGCAAAGCAGAAAGGTATTGGGATCCCGGCGCTTGGGATGCTGACGGCTAGAATTACCAATAGTGGCATCCCGACACCTGCTAGGTGATTACCCCTCATAACCCTAACCCTCCCTACCCACAGCCTAACCCTAAGCTTCTACTTCTGCAGCCTAACCCTTCCCGCTTAGTGCCTTACCCTCGCACTGCCTAACCCTAAGCCGCCTGCAGCCTAACGCTAACCCACCCCGCTTAGTGCCTAACCATCCTTCTCCTCAGCCTAACCCTAATCTACCCCCGCACATAGCACGGGCTATGTGCGTGCGTACTTAGACACATGCACACTTGCAGCACCTGGCTTGATGTGAATACAGCAAGCTGCAAGCAAACTTCGGGATGCTGACAGACAAGATTCCGGCGATGTCGGGATCCCGGCGTCGGTTTTCTCACCAGTGTTGGGATTCCGGCGTTGGTATTCTGACTGCTGACATCACGAGCGCACAGTATTGCGCAGTCTCCTGAAGAAGAATGCATTCCCTTCACTTTTTACACACTGCAGGGACAAACTACTTTTGAAGCCATTGGCCATGCAGGTATATTTTAATACATATTGGTGAATCTTAATTTCGTATTGCCGCAAAAAGTGGTGACAAGAAGTTGTTATTATCTGGTCTTGGAGCCGATAATTAATAAATATGCCCCATAGGGTGGTGTAAAATGACTGCTTTCAATGCTAGCACTTTCCTAGATGCGAAGCTTTGCAATCACTCCCCCTGTGATTATGATCTGATGATGCTATATGCAGCATTCGTGGACCCCCAAGAGGGACAATAGTTGTCGGTACGCCGGGTGCCGGGATTCTGGCGCCGGTATACTGAGCGCCGGGATCCTAACAGCCAGCATACTGAATACCACCCATCCCAAACAGTCTAAGGTGTCAATACAGAGTGATTTCAGTGCTATAAATGGTAGCGTTCTTCTAGCTGGATAAGCATTAGCGGTCTGATGCCCCCCCCCCCCAACTCAGCCCTTCTCATTGATCCCTACATGCCCCGTCTCTACGCTGCCTGACTCTGTTATACTTTGGCAGTTTCCTGCTCATGTTCTTGTGTAACCTTTTGGACAGGTTGTAAAGATGTCAATTTGCACAATACCAGCAGGACTAATGAGAACAGCAATGTTGACACAAGCATTGCCATGGAGATGTTTGGTAGCCAGAAAAGGAATACATGGACAGTAATTTTCCTGCCTGCTGTATTTTTGATTAATGTTACATGACCCTCAGAACATTAATTTCCTTTGCAAAGAAAGTGCACATGGTGGCTGGTGCGTGCAACACGAAAAATGAGAAGAATATCGGATACAGAACTGGTATTCTGTAGAGGTGAAGATTTATAAACTGTAATATGCAGTACGGATCCTGAGTTGCATACACTGTCAGATAAAATGCCTGTTAGTCCGAGAGACATTTTATCGTGGCCATATGCTGTGACATATCTGACAGTGTGTGGCTACACGATATCTGTGTTCCTCCCCTTAGGAGGACACATTTCCCCGTTCATTCCATGTGAAGGAACAGGGTAAATGCCGGACAATTGGCAAAGGCAATGTATACACTGCCAATTTTATCCGACCAATGATCAGATCAGTCGGTCATGTTAGAAGATTTCTCATACCTGACTGTACGACCATCACTGATCAATCGTAGTCATACACTTTGTGATCATTGGCCTTATCTGCCGATAATCGGCATATCGGGCCCATAATTGCATTGTGTATGCCCCACATAAGTTTACTGCTTTTGATTTTTAAGTAACCAAGCTAATTGTATGTACTTTCAATGTCCAGATCACTCCAAGTGACAGATAGGCTCTGGTTTTAAAGCCTAAGAACAGTGAAGGGCAAAAGGCAGGTCATGGTGCATATACAGCTGTAAAAAGGGTCTGTGAGACCCTAATAATGATGTGTAATACAATTGGACATAAAAGCCAAAATGAGTATCTGCATGTGACTTTAAAACTTCCATAATCTTGTATGTTGGATGGTAACATATGAAGTGTTGAATGTATGATATGGAGAAGAAAAAATATGCTGTGTGCCTCAGATTGCCCAAGCGAACCTGTATTTTCCCCTAAGGACAAGTGTTTATGGAGCAAAATGATTGCAGAGGTAGGGGAATTTGCTGACAGCGAAGACCCTCCTTGCTGCTCCACCTAGGCCGCCTCCTCTTCCAGGAATCCATAGCCCACAGGGTAGTAACTAGATCCCCTTTACTAAATGTACTCACTGATATCATTATGACCTAGCAGGTCATGTGACAGCTCATGTCACGCACAGTCCCCAGGTCTTACTGCAGCATAGCATTGGCGTACCTAGGGGATCAGTATGAAAAAACGGCGTCCGGGATCCCGGCCGTCATTATTCTGGCAGCGGGATCCCGGCCACCGGTATGCCGGCAGCGGGGCCAGCACTAGAAAGCCCCTTGCAGGCTCGCTGCACTCGCCACAGGATATATTCTTCCTTTCTGGGTATCGTGAACACCCATAGAGGAAGAAAAGCCTGTGGCGCCAGGATTCCGGTGGCGATATGTCACCGCTAGTCAGGATTCCAGCGTCGGCATTGTGGCGATCCCGACTAGCGGTATTGTAACCATTTTCCATGCAAAGTTCTTATTAAGGTAAGAATCATGTGCACTATATGAATGTCCCATAATAATCTTTTGGAACGATGCAGGATCAGCATTTCTGTATATAATGCTGATAATAATCTTGAGAATAATATTAATCTTCTCCAGGAGTGATAATATTTTCGCATAGTTAAAAAAAGAGAAAGTCATGCATGCACAGTGGAAGAAGAGAAACCAGGGAACTGCTGTGAAGATCGCCGCCAACATCATTATTTTTGGATTGAATCAATTGGTACATCATGCCTCTAGAATCAATCCAAAAATCTGGATGGATCATCATGAAGATTGATTTTACCGAAATATTGCCCAACCCTAGTGTATTGTACACTTGGGAATAACATGCCTTGGAGAGAGAAGCTGGGGGCAGACTGGCATGTCAGGGTGAAGCTGGGTGCATGTGGGGCACACAGGTGGCATGTCGGGAATAATGTGCTGTAGAAGAGACATGTCATGGAAAAGCTGCGGGGATAGACAGCCATGTGAGAATTAAGATAGATGGGGGCATATGGGGCACAGTTGGGCATGTGGGGAATAACATGAGGGGTATGTCAGAATCTGGGGGGAAGGGTGGTTGGGAAGACAGCCATATGGTAGAGAAGCTTGGGGTTTGATGGGGCATGTGTTTATTGCAGTGGTAAGAAAGTGGCCTAAAATCGGTCAAATACAAGAGACGTTACCCTCCTAATGCTATGGTTACATCCCTATGCTGGAATCTGAAAATAAAGGATGGTAACCCTATGCTTTCTTGATGACTTTAAGTCAAAAATGCATTATTTTATATTTGGGAGTCTCCCGTAAATTCCAGGAGAATGTAGCAATTTAAGTATCTTTTGAATGATGTGTCTAGTGGGTTCACTACGATATGCCTATAAAATGATTAAATGAATAAATCAAATGTAATCACACTATCTTTATCTGTTCCTAAATCAGAAACAGATGATGTTAGAAGATGTTAATTAGGACCTATTGGATCCCATTCATGGTAAATATTATATGTACACAGTCTCCGGTTAGGACTCCCTCCTCATTATTTCTTGGTTCACTTGAGATAATAGTAGTTACCCAGTCCTTATGGATGTTGTCCCCAGGATCTCAATTTAGCAGGTGAAAATCCAGTTAGCAGCAGGGGAATGATTCCAGGTTGCAGTGGGCTTGTACTGTCCAATAGGGGCAAGAGTCCAATTGTTACCGGAGATACCAGGTGGATCCAGAGCTGATGGTCAGTGTCCTTAGCTCAACGCGTTTCGCTGGTCTAATGGCTGCCAGCTTCCTCAGGAGCATATGTCACACAGGGTACCTTGTGGAGTTTATATACTCCCTTCATTATGCTGGGAGTGGGTGCACCTGATTCACTCATTATATAGTGTATTCATTGGTCCGCACATATATACATAGGGCACACCAGACGATACTATGCACTCTATCTATTCTCTAGTGATCAGACCAAATAAGGAACATTAGGTAATCTATGCTGACTGACATCTAAATCATGTGATCGGAGACGGTCATGTGACCAGGAAATGTCATTATGAATTCTGCTGTTTATACTGCCTAATAGGTATTTAAAACATTCGTTTTTTAGATATTAAATCATTATAGCCTAGGTTATATAATAGGATTGCCTTCTGGATCTAATCTTTAGTGTTTTTTTGGGACGTTTAATTTATTATATAATGAGTGAATCAGGTGCACCCACTCCCAGCATAATGAAGGGAGTATATAAACTCCACAAGGTACCCTGTGTGTTGTCCCCAGGATCTCAATTTAGCAGGTGAGAATCCAGTTAGCAGCAGGGGAATGATTCCAGGTTGCAGTGGGCTTGTAGTGTCCAATAGGGGCAAGAGTCCAATTGTTACCGGAGATACCAGGTGGATCCAGAGCTGATGGTCAGTGTCCTTAGCTCAACGCGTTTCGCTGGTCTAATGGCTGCCAGCTTCCTCAGGAGCATATGTCACACAGGGTACCTTGTGGAGTTTATATACTCCCTTCATTATGCTGGGAGTGGGTGCACCTGATTCACTCATTATATAATAAATAAAACGTCCCAAAAAAACACTAAAGATTAGATCCAGAAGGCAATCCTATTAGATAACCTAGGCTATAATGATTTAATATCTAAAAAACTAATGTTTTAAATACCTATTAGGCAGTATAAACAGCAGAATTCATAATGACATTTCCTGGTCACATGACCGTCCCCGATCACATGATTTAGATGTCAGTCAGCATAGATTACCTAATGTTCCTTATTTGGTCTGATCACTAGAGAATAGATAGAGTGCATAGTATCGTCTGGTGTGCCCTATGTATATATGTGCGGACCAATGAATACACTATATAATGAGTGAATCAGGTGCACCCACTCCCAGCATAATGAAGGGAGTATATAAACTCCACAAGGTACCCTGTGTGACATATGCTCCTGAGGAAGCTGGCAGCCATTAGACCAGCGAAACGCGTTGAGCGGAGGACACTGACCATCAGCTCTGGATCCACCTGGTATCTCCGGTAACAATTGGACTCTTGCCCCTATTGGACAGTACAAGCCCACTGCAACCTGGAATCATTCCCCTGCTGCTAACTGGATTTTCACCTGCTAAATTGAGATCCTGGGGACAACATCCATAAGGACTGGGTAACTACTATTATCTCAAGTGAACCAAGAAATAATGAGGAGGGAGTCCTAACCGGAGACTGTGTACATATAATATTTACCATGAGTGGGATCCAGTTGGTCCTAATTAACATCTTCTAACATCATCTGTTTCTGATTTAGGAACAGATAAAGATAGTGTGATTACATTTGATTTATTCATTTAATCATTTTATATGTTTATAAAAAATTTGTGATTTTTTTATCTTAAAATATCGTCCCTTATTGGTTTCACAGCCGGCGCCAGTACATATTTCCATATTGTTGCTTTACTTTACTTAGGGGCTGACCCCCCCTTTACTGGCTGCCGCTGACAGCGCACTCATAATCTTTCTCGCTTTCCTCACTACGATATGCCGGCGGTCGGGCTCCCGGCGCCCAGCATACCGGCGCCGGGAGCCCGACCGCCGGCTTACCGACAATGTGATGAGCGCAAATGAGCCCCTTGCGGGCTCGCTGCGCTCGCCACGCTACGGGCACGGTGGCGCGCTACGATTTCATGCTCGATGCCAGGGGTTTCATGCTCTGGGTGTCATGCTCATTGCCAGGGGTGTAATGCTTGTTTGCGTGGGTTTATGCTCTGGGTGTCAAGTCTCAGTGGGCATTAGCAGAAGAGCTCTGCGCCAATCAAATATGATTAGGGCTATTGCCCCTTCCACAGAAAATCCTCTATGGATTCTTGAACATGAAATGGGTGGGAAGGGAGGGTACGATGAAGTTATTCACTATGACTCACATTATGTTGGCCCCAGCTCCATTCATGGCTTGTGCAGCCATAATGATGATGCAGTTGTTCCCACCCCAAAACTACACCAGTTTTGGGAGTCTATGTAAGCCTTAGTTGTTTTTTGCTCTATCACGATTCAAGGAGTTGATACTGCTGCAGTAAAGCGTTTTTTTGCAGTGTAATTGATGCCTAATAGCCAATGCATTTTTTTGCGCATAAAATAGATGGTTTACAATAGTGGTGTATCCATTTATTTTATGCCTAACAAATGCATTGGCTATTAGGGAATCAATTACATAATTTCGGTGTCTGTTTTACGTCAAGCACATGTTACAGACTCTGTGACGTGTTTGGTGTAAAACAGACAACTACATTATGTAACTGCTGCCCACTAAAACGCATCTCGAGCTCTGCAAATGGGCAGAAATATGTTATTTTTGTGTGCACATTTTTCATGCTTGCCTCAGGGAGAATATAGTTGGTAGTAGAATGTGTTTAGAATAGATACAGATTACTAGATGGCTTGCTTAATCAAAGGGGTATAATCTTGAAGTGTGGGATTTAGGCCATACTTACCTACTTCTTTTGTCTCCTCTCCAGGAGAAGCCTGGAGAGTAGACATTGCACGTCGATTTAGGGGACGGGGCCAACCGATCTCGTCATTAGACCCCGCCCACAACTCAGAGAAAGACCAGTGATTTGTGGTTCCGCGGCAGGAGTGGAGACAAAAATCCCACCCCCAACACAGAGAAACACCTGCAGTTCCATGGCAAGGGGCAGAGCTACATGACGCAATGCCAGTCATTTAGTCCCACCCCCTTATCGCGGTCCCACGATCATTGGTGTTTATTACACCATCCTGCCCGCCAGTGCCAGATTAAGGTCTTAATGGGCCTGGAGCTGAAATTTTTGAAGGGCCTGTTGTGTGCTTCCTCAGGGCTGTGATGGGGGCTACGGATATAGGTGCGTGACTAGTGCTGTATTTAAATATATGTATATATGCGTGTGTGTATGCGTGTTTGAAAATAAAATAAAAAATCTATCTATATATCTTTATCTCTCTCTATATCTATCTCTCTAGAGAGAGTCACTGGGGGGAATTTATTTTTTGGGTGACCATAAGTAATGGGCGCCCAATGGAACTATTCAATTGTATTGCCATGACTGCATGATTTCTGCTCGCAGTCTCTTGAGGTGGTGAGCAGAAATCTGTGAACAATTGGCTGTTGGATCGCCCAAACTGCTATTTTGGCAGCATGACCAATAGTTTAGACTGGTTTAGCCACATTATGCAGTTTTACCAAGTGCTTCTAAGTGATAAGCAATAGGTGGCCATAGCCTTCACTTTCATTTGCATTACAATTGAATAGCTCTGTCGAGCTTCCATTAATTATGGGCATGCAAGAAACAACTGGATTCAACTCGCTAAGGGGGTCATTCAGACCTGATCACAAGCTAGGATTTTTTGCTGCGCTGCGATCAGGTCAGAACTGCGCGTCATACGGTTACAAAGCGGATTGTTGCCGAGTGATGGATTGTATGAAGAATCCATTCGCCCAGCCGATCACAAGGAGATTGACAGGAAGAAGGCGTTTGTGGGTGGCAACTGACCGTTTTCAGGGAGTGGTAGGAAAAATGCAGGCGTGTCCAAGCGTTTGCAGGGCGGGTGTCTGATGTCAATTTTGGGACCGGACAGGCTGAAGTGATCGCAGCGGCTGAGTAAGTCCTGGGCTACTCAGAAACTGCTAAAAACTTTTTTGTGCAGCTCGGCTGCACAGGCGATCACACACTTGCAAAGCGAAAATACACTCCCCTATAGGCGCCGACTATCTGATCGCAGCGCCGCAAAAAGTATCTAGCGAGCGATCAACTCGGAATGATCCCCTATGTCAAAGGACACAATATGTCTAATCAAAATAGATATGTAAGTGTGTATGTATGTAAGTGTGTATGTATGTATGTATGTATGTATGTGTGTGTGTATATATATATATATATATATATATATATATATATATATATATACACACACACACACACACACACACACACACACACTATGCTGTTACTGGGAGTGCCATACCGAAAAAAAACTCCTCACCTCAGGAGGCCCGGGCCACCTTCATGGAGAATCCTGCTGTCAATGCTGCCAGTGCTTCCTGGTGTAGTGGTGGCAAGGCGGCACACTCAGAGCCGGCCCTAACCAGTTTGATGCCCATGGCAAGATTCTAGCTGGTGGCCCCTAGCATCGCCCGCTAGTTCCGCCTCTGACCAGCACCCTTCTCCCAGCATCGCACCCAACAGTACAGATCACAGCAGCAGCCAGCAACACCCATCATCCCTCATAAAGGGGACGAGAGGGATAGAGAGACAACGGGGTGAGAGAGAGAGGAGAGAGAAAGGGAGTAGAGAGAAAGAGAGAGAAAGGGACACAGATAGCAGGGTAGAGAAAGCAGGGAGAGACAGAAGAGAGAGAGGTGAGAGGGGGAGTGGGAGAGGGTTGAGAGAGAGGGGGAGCAGGGTTTAAGAGAGGGGAGGGAGAAGAGAACAAAAGAAAGAGATAGGTAGAAAGAAGGTTAGAGAGAAAGAAAAATAGGGAGAGAGAGAAAAAGAGAGCGAGGTGAGACAGAGGGAGGGGTGAAAGGAGAGAGCAGGAGAGAGAGAAATAAAGAGAATGAAAGAGAGGGGAGACAGAGAGGAAGGATGAGATATAATGGAAAGAAAGAAAGAAAGAAAGAAAGAAAGTTGAGATAAGTGGGTGAGAGGTTTGAAAGAGGGAGAGGGGGGCGAGGGAGAGGGGGGCGGGGGAGAGGAGGCAGGGAAGAGAGAATGAGAGGGAGAGAAAAGAATGAGAGAGAGAGAGGTAGAGAGAGGTGAGACAAAGGAGGGGGTGAGAGAAAGGAAGGGGGAGAGGAAAGAGGTGACAGAGTGTGTGTGAGAGAGAGAGAGAGAGAGAGAGAGAGAGAGAGAGAGAGAGAGAGAGAAAGAGAGAGGAGAGAGAAAGGGGAGAGAAAGAGAGGTGAGACAGACAGCAGGGTAGAGAAAGCAGCGCAAGAGAGTCGAGAGGAGGAGAAAGAAAAAAAGACAGAGAAAGAAAGAGAGACAGACGGTTGTGAGAGTGGGGGAGCAGGGTGTAAGAGAGAGGGAAAGAGAGCAAAAGAAAGCGAGGGAGAGAGGGTTAGAGAGAGAAAGTATGAGAAAGAAAAAGGTGAGACAGAGAGGTAGTGTAAGAGAGAGGGTTGAGAGAGAATGGGATGGGGTGGAGAGCAGGGGAGAGAGAGAGAGAGAATTAGAGAGACAGGGAGGATGCGAGACAAAGTTGAGTAAGACAGGGGTGTGTGAACGAGGGAGGGTCAGAGAAGAGGGAGCAGGGTATAGAGAGAAAGGTGACAAAGAAAGTGAGAGAGAAAGAAAGAGCAAGACAGAGAAATGAGAGAAAGAAAAGAGAACGAGAGAGAGAGTTAGAGAGAGAGAGAGAGAGAAGGGGGTGACAAAGAGGGGGGGGATACAGAATGAAAGAAAAAGAAAGAGGGAAACAGTGGGGGTGAGAGAGACCAGGGTTGAGAGAGGGGAAAGAGAGAGGTGAGACGGATGGAGGGTTGAGAGAGAGGGGGTACAGATGGCCCTGTGTACTTAGCTCTGTCCCCCTGCCCCCAGGTCAAGTGACACTGTGCGTCCCTCCCTTCAGTGAAACGGCACTGTGTACCTCGGGCAGTAGTGGGTCCCCTTCTCATCAGTGACAGGAAAAGCGGGTCCCCTTTCTTCTCCGGCAGCAGTGGGTCCCTTCTTCTGTTTTTTGTTGGATCATGACGTCGGGCAACAGCGTCAGAGAGTGGTAAAAAAGGTGAGTGCGGCTGGACTGGCTGGACCACCTCCTCCTGCTAGTACTGCTGCATGCCCCTTCATGGCACCACACTGCCGCAGGTCCCTGCTTGAAAAAAAAAAAAAAAGTGGCAGAAACAACATGGAGTGGCACCGACAGTGCCTCCAGTCACCCCACACAGCCTGTTCCCCCCCAGTCACCCCCCCTTACTCACACAGCCTGTTACCCCCAGCCACACACCCTTCCCCACACACACACACAGCCTGTTCCCCCCCAGTCACCCCCCCTTACTCACACACACACAGCCTGTTACCCCCAGCCACACACCCCTCCCCACACACACACAGCCTGTTCCCCCCAGCCACACACCCCCTCCCCGCACATACACAGCCTGTTCCCCCTAGTCACACACACACACAGCCACCACCAGCCAAGTCATGCCCCCCCTCCCCTCACACGGCCTGTTACCCCGCAGTCACCCCCACACACACGCAGCCTGTTCACCCTAGTCACACACACACACACACAGCCACCCCCCAGCCAAGTCATCCCCCCTCCACTCAAACTCACACAGCCTGTTACCCCCAGTCACCCACACACACAGCCTGTTACCCCGTCACCCCCCACACACATACGCAGCCTGTTACCCCCAGTCACCCCCACAGCCTGTTACCCCCAGTTACCCCCCAACACACACAGCCTGTTACCCCCAGTCACCCCCCCCCCCACACACGCACAGCCTGTTACTCGCAGTCATCCCCTCACCCACAAACAGCCTGTTATCCCCCCAGTCACACCCACACAGCTGTTACCCCCAGTCATCCCCCACACACACACACGCACACACACACACAACCAGTTACCCCCAGTCACCCCCTCCCACACACACACACACCCTGTTACCCCCAGTCACCCTCTCCCACACACACCCTGTTACCCCCAGTCACCCCCCCCCACACACGCACAGCCTGTTACTCGCAGTCATCCCCTCCCCCACACACAAACAGCCTGTTATCCCCCCAGTCACACCCACACAGCTGTTACCCCCAGTCATCCCCCCCCCACACACATCCTGTTACCCCCAGTCACCCCCCCACACATACAGCCTGTTATCCCAGTCACCCCCCCACACATACAGCCTGTTATCCCAGTCACCCCCCCCACACATACAGCCTGTTATCCCAGTCACCCCCCCCCACACATACAGCCTGTTATCCCAGTCACCACACATACACTCAGCCTGTCCCCTCGCCCCACACACACACACACACACATGTATTCTGTACCTGTCACCTCCAAGTCCCCACAGAGGAAGCAGGGTGTGCCTACACACAGACTACCGCCGACGCCAGGAGCCAAGCAAATTCAGGGGCGTGGCCTAATATCGGACCCCCGTGGCCACGCCCATTTTTATGATTTATTATTATTTTTTTATTATTATTATTTTTTTATAACCTGGCTGGAGGCGGAGCTACCGGGACTCCGGAAGAAAGGCGGAAACACTGACTGGTGTTACGTCACTGCCTGTGCGGCGCAGGGAGGGTTAGTGACCCATTCCACTCCGCCGCCCATAAAGTTTGTGCCTGCGGTGGCCTTTGTGCGTGGGTGCCACAGGAGGAGGGGAGGTGGTCGGAGGGTGGCAATTGCAGGCTGCTGTAGCAGGAAAAATGTTTCCTGTCTACAGCTGCAGCACAGTAGATGCAGTGGGCCTATTTTGATGGGGGCCTGGAGCTGCAGCTCCATCCGCCCCATTGTTAATCCGGCCCTGCTGCCCGCTTCACTAGGAAGCAGGCAGGATGCAGGAGAGTCTCCTACTCTTCCAGGGCTGCGGGGGACTACCTCAGAAATCGGGAGAGTAGACAAGTATGATTTAGGACCTTGTAAAAAGGAATTAGTTCCAGTTCTGGTAGTTATACTTGTTATATCTCCAGCTTAAAAGAAGAAAACTATTTGAATCCACCTCCTGGTTCCTATATAGGCAGCTTGAAATCTCATCCTAGCCTACTTTCCACTAGATGTTGGATCTTGTTTGCCTGATTGGTAGTACTGCAATCCATAGGATATACTAAGTTTACTATATGTAGAAAAATGGCTGGATGTAATGCAGGATGTTGGCCGCACTCTGCCGTTTTCTTTAAAAGGGCAATCACTTACAAGGCATGGTTTTGCCATGTAAGTGATTGCCCCTTTAAAAAAACATCCAAGCTCAATCCGGATTCCCGCACAGGCCACCGAACTTGGGTGACATTACATGCCAAGGTGTCTTGTTTCTCCCCACCTTGTGTGTGATTCCTCTTTGTCGTCTTTTTTCCTTTACTTATATTGTACAATATTATATTATCACTTCTTTATAATGTGTTTATTAATCTTTATATATTATTGACTTACTTTATTATATGTTACTATTGTTATCTGTTCAAGCGTATTTGGCCTTCTTGTCACTTTATCCAATATGGTGAGAGTCATTATGCTATTGCATTAACTGCTAAGATTGATCAACCTTTGGTTGTTATTATGTTGGTTGTGTTAATTTATATGTCTATACATATGGAATCTATTGTATCAATGGACAACCCTTAAGGGCCCCATACACTGCAACGATCTCATGTCGGAGGTGATCGCAGGCGATCACCCCGGCAGCCTCCTAGGGGGCAGGATCGGCCAAGATACATCGTATGCTGCCCATTTGCATACAATATATCTGGGCGATCCCAAGCCATGCCCCCAGGTCGGACCAGATTGAATGTGCAGCACATTTAATCTGGAGGATCCGATCCGATGCTCACGGGAACGCGCATCGGATTGGATCGGTTCGGGAACACCCCTAAAATGCTAGATTTCAGCAGATATATCGGGCCGAATGCCCGAATTGTGCTAAAATCTGGCATTATCACTCTAGTGTATGGGGCCCTTAAGTCTGCATATGTATCTCATTTATCCTAAATGACTCCTGTTTCTATTTCTAATTGTAAAGATACAAATACCATATGCCTTGTAACCTGTTGAATTGCTTTATTAAAAATTCAAATAAACAGTTATACAAAAATAAAAATAAAGATTACTATTAAAATTCTTACCCTCAGTCATAGCACACAAGTAATAGCAGCAGAGCACACAGATAAGATACTGTGGGGTAGATGTATTAAATGGCGCTATGGGGGAGAAGTGATATCAGTGCACATTGGGGGTCATTCCGAGTTGATCGCTCGCTGCCGTTTTTCACAGCATAGCGATCAGGCTAAAAACCAGCTATTCTGCGCATGCGTATGGGCCGCAGGGCGCACGCGCCAAGTAATTTCACACAAAACTAAGCAATTTTACACTGGGGCGAGTGACGCTTTTCAGTCGCTCTGCTGATCGGTGTGTGATTGACAGGAAGTGGGTGTTTCCGGGCGGAAACTGACCGTTTTCAGGGAGTGTGCTAAAAAACTCAGGCGTGTCAGGCTAAACCGCAGGAGTGACTGGGGAAACGGGGGAGTGGCTGGCCGAACGCAGGGCGTTTTGTGACGTCAAAGCAGGAACTAAACGGACTGAGGTGATCGCAATCTAGGAGTAGGTCTTAAACATCCTAGTGATATTTGGTGGACCCCCTTTATTAAAGTAAACCTTAGTTACCTTCTAAAACCAGTAAATAAAGACACGGAGACATGATTTTGGCAGAAAAATTGCTAGCTATTTATTTGACCCTAACCATAGCAAACCTGTAAATGGAAAATTTGTTAAGCTGCCGAATCCCCGGCAAAATGGTGGCAGAAAAAAGAACGGCTCTATAAAACTATTGGTGAACTTAAATTGGTAAACTGACCGAAACCGTCCAACACCTTATCAAAAACCGGTAATAGGTGTCAACACAACCCCCACAGTGACTTCCCACCGCTCCTGGGTGCCCTGCCGCTGCCTCCCGGATGGGTGGTCGAGCGGCCATTAAGTCGATGGAGGTGAGTGCACCTAAACCAAATAAACTGAAACTTACTACCTAAATAAGCGATACAACTACAAACTGCCGTTCTTTTCCGCCAAAAGCGAAGGACTCCCTCCCAGAGTCCTCGCACCGCCACCATAACCTACCCTAACTCCTGCAACACTAGGAACAGATCCTCCAGGAAAAACATCATCCCCTCATCGGATAGATGCACACCATCAGGCCGAAAAAGGTGTTTGTCTCGAAACCGAATCTTAGGGTGGCGAACCACTTTGCCTCCGTGGGCCAAGACCCACTTCGCCACCGCCCCATTCACCTTTATCCTGGCCTCATCTATTACGCGTCCGTCCTCCACACCGCGCCAACTCAACCTTGGCACCATCAGGGAAAAAACCAATACACAATTGGTCCATGCTGCGGCCACCTTTGCCAGATCCTGTATCATGGCCCACCTTAGCTCCAAGGAAGTCCTCTTCCCAAGGTCGTTTCCACCTAAGTGGACAACCAACACCTTGGGAACACCATGCTTCCTAGCTTGACTGACTAATCTACTCAATAGATCTGTCCACATCATTCCTCGCCAACCAAGCCATCTGATTCCCTGACCTCCAGGGAACCTCTGAGCCGTATCAGAGGCCAAGAACCTAGCTGCCCAAAAGACATAAGAGTGGCCGACCACCCAAACGGACAAGCCATCAGCGAAACAACCTGAATGGAAGGAAAAGGGGTAAAATGTGTTACTAAAATCTATACCAGAAATAGAAATTGCGTTAACCTGAAGGATCTGCCAAAAAAGAAAAATTTTTTGATTATAGCTTCCTAAGTCGCAGCAGTCACGGCCTAGCCGCTCTCCCGTTCTAATGAATTTGAAGCCAAGCGTTAAGACTTTAAGGAAAAGGTAAAAAATCAAAACGAAATAAAACAGGGGGGGGGGGGGATGGAAGGGGAGGGGGGGGGGGGTATGAAAAAGTAGGGTAGAACATGAAATAACTCAGCTGGAGGTGAAAGCATAAAAACCTGCTGAGGGACTTTGATAGCACAGATTAGCCGAATTAATGATTAGAATTCAGTCCGTCAAGTCAGGCAAAAATAGCAAAATAACTCCAGACCCCCGCTGTCGGCTCACGCCCGCAGCGGCAAGTGGCTAATCCCTGAGTAGGATCACAAACGGGTAATCGAAACAACATACAGGGAACATAACATATGCATAAACCAAGCCAACCTTACTTACTCTAACTTATCGCCGCCAGCTACGCTTATGCAAAGAATCTCAGGCGACGGGGCGAATGTATCGCTTATAACAGGACGACTTCCATCGTCCCACCGCCTGGATCTGGGCTCCCGAAAAACCCGCTGCCGCTGCCGCCGTAGCAGCCCCAATGCGGAAGGAGTGTGTACCGAAGTGGGAGGGGGAAAGGCCCAAGCTCGTCAGACAGCGACCCATCATCCACCGAAATTGGAACTTTGTCACTGGCAGCCCATCATAGTGCAGCAACCACGACCCCCGACAGTCGGGCCTTACTGCCTCATACTGTACCGCCAACCGTACTGGGCATATGCTCTCCTCCAGTGACGGAACCAGGGTGACCCATCGGCCCTTCCCCGCCTGGTCCGTCTTAGAGCGTCGCAATCTGCACAGCAGGGACCCCCCACTCACCACTACGTCACCCACCAGCATGCGCGAATCCGTCTGCTTAGAAGGCGCTACCAACTCCGAAATCCTAAAGGCACCGTGGTAGGCCATGGAAAAAGCCAATCTAAAAAGCAGCGATTCAAACATAGACGATGCTATGTCCCCCACCGACCCAATGATGTCAGGCAGCAAAGCTGCATCAATGGGCCGCCTCCTGTCAGGTGGCGTAGGTGCAACGCGCGCCCATCCTTTCATAGCCTTAAGCAGAATCCCGCTTTTCGTCAGGTCGGGAACGCCCTTAATTCTGCAGAAGAACGCAATGCCAGCTAAGTACCGGGACACCACCGCTCTAGACCAGCCCGAAACATAAAGCTGCCAAATAAAAGAAAGCATCATCCGATGCCCGCTCTTACCTCGTTGCTTCCGTCCTCTAGCAAATTCTTCCCATTCGCCCCAGGCCTGTTCGTAAGCCTTAAGCGTGGATGGCGCGACCGATCGCAGTGCTAGACCTTCCAGTCCGGCTCGATGACCTGCCAGACATAACCGGGACAATGAAAACCCCGTTGGTCGGCCTCTGGAGCCAACAAGTGAAACCTATCCCAATGCCCTCGCGATAGCGCATCAGCGACCCCGTTCTCCAGACCCGGCACGTGCTGAGCGCGGAACCACACGTTCCTGCGCAGACAAGTAAGCAGCAACTGCCCTAGGACCCGCAGCACCACCAGCGATTTAGCCCTCTGGTTGTTAATCGCGTGCACCACGCCCAGATTGTCGCATCTGAACAGGATGCTGCGATGCGCTAACCGCTCGCCCCAAATTTCCAGCGCAACCATGATGGGAAAAAGCTCCAGGAGCAGAAGGTCCCTAGTGAGACCAGCCTGATGCCATTCCGCTGGCCACGCTGCCGCGCACCAAGATCCCTCAAGATAGCACCCAAAACCGGATGCTCCCGCCGCGTCGGTGAAAAGCTGCAATCTGGCGCTATCTACCGTTGGTGCTTGCCATATTCGAACCCCGTTAAAATCTTCCAGGAACGATGCCCACACTGCCAGGTCTCTTTTTATCTCGGCTGACAACCTTACAAAGTGGTGCGGCCTGGCACATCCCGCGGTTGCTCTTTCCAGCTTCCGGCAGAAAACCCTGCCCATCGGGATGACCCGACAAGCAAAGTTAAACATGCCCAGCAAGGATTGTGCCTGTCGCAGCTTAACCTTACGCGAGCCCAGGAACTGGCCAATGACCTCGCGAAGCTTAGCCACTTTGTCCAAAGGCAGGCGACACTCGCCTGCCACTGTGTCGATCTCGATACCCAGAAATGACAGGCAAGAGATCGGCCCCTCCGTTTTGTCTTCGGCAACTGGCACCCCGAAGTGACAAAACAATGCTCGTATACTGAAAAGCAGGTTGCCGCACCGCGGCGAACCTACCGGACCCGTACAAAGGAAATCATCGAGGTAATGGGCAACTCCGTGCCCACCCGACGAAGACTCCACGCACCAATGTAGGAAGGTGCTAAAGCGTTCAAAATACGAGCATGAAACGGAGCATCCCATCGGCAAACATTTGTCGATGAAATATTCCGAACCAATCCGGAAACCCATAAAACGAAATGAGTCCGGATGGAGGGGTAGCAACCTGAACGCGGATTCGACGTCAATCTTAGCCATAAGGGCCCCGGTTCCGTAGCTGCGGACCAGATTGAGCGCCTCGTCGAACGACTGATATACCACCGAGCAATGTCCCGGAGGTATAGCGTCGTTGACCGAGGCCCCCGGTGGGTAGGAAAGGTGCTGGATCAGACGGAAGGCCCCAGGTGTCTTCTTGGGCACCACCCCCACCGGGGAGATGACGAGGTCAGCCACGGGGGGTGAAGCAAAAGGCCCCCCCATCCTGCCCAACCTGATCTCCTTATCTACTTTTTCCCGCAACACTAAAGGCAAGGACCTAGCCGATTGAAGGTTCCTCTGCGCCCTAACTGTAACCTCGCTTGCAACAGGCAAGCGGAAACCAAAACTAAAACCTTCGAACAAAAACCCTGCATCCTCCTTATTCGGATACCATTTTAACCATTTTCGCATAGCCTCTATCCTAATTGGCGTTGGCGCCCTGCGGAGCACTCCCGCCGGGTGCTCCTCTAGCGTATGGTTGTTTAGCGCGGGGACCCTGCCGAGTATTCTTGAAACAGGAGGAGGCCGGGTGGGAACCCCCGCAATGTAGGCAAGCGTGACGGAATCGACACTGCTTTCCGTAGGTACATGCCGCGTTGTTAAACGCGAAGCATAACCCTTTGGTTCCTGTCTGTTTACCAGTCCGGACGGCCGACCTAACTGGCTTGGACGACCCGCCGTCCCCGCCGGGCGCGTGGGCGGACGGCCCGACCCGGTGTCCGTCCGCCCCTGCGCTCCGGGGCTCCTTGGCCTGTTGTGAGGCCCTTGTGACCCTAAGCCATACCTCCACGTCTTTGAACCCGAAGTCCATAACGTACAACCCATCCTGTTTCTCTCTGAACTCCTCATCATATCTACGCCATTCGTCACCCGCCGACGTGCGTTGCATATCATGCACGAGGTGCAGGTACCGGATGACATTCATATGCTCGTCCGGCCTGTCCTCAAGGTAACAAGCCGCGAAAACCCAGAATCCTGCAAGCCAGTTATCGAACGTGCGAAATGCCTCGGCCCCTATGCCCTTCTTAGCGGTAGCTGCCTTGAGCTCCTTCTTCGCGCCCTTCGTCAAGACGAAGATATCTACGAAGTCTCCTTTGCGAATGCTTTTTCTGCAACTATCCCTGAGCCCTCGCATGACAGCTGTATATTCGCAGCGGACCACACCTGGCAAGTCGCGTCGCTTCCTAGCCTTGCGAGACTCTTTGCTAACCCGCCTTCGCCTCTTATGCCTCTCCTGCCTCCCGGCTGCCTTTTTGGCGTATTTAATCGCCCGTTTCCTAGCCTTGGCCGCGCTACTTATGTCGGACACCGCCGAGGAAAGGGAGGAGGAGGAAGAAGAGGAAGAAGAGGACGAGCTGCGAGAACTTGAGGAAGTACTCGCGACCGACACAGACTGCTCCGCCTCACCTGACGCCGTAGAATGATCGGATCCAGATTCGTCCGGGGCGATGTATGAAACGTCCTCAACTTCCGATTCCGCTTCTTCCGTATCGTTCTGATCAACTGCAGGCAAAAAGGGGGAAAAAGACCCAGAGACAGACAGTGGCGAGGGTCTAGCCCTACCATGCGATGGCGTGCTACATGAACGCACATTCTCACCCCGCCGTGGCTGCTGCTGCAGCTGAGCCGCGGCCGCACCAAGCTCACGGCACGCGCGCGCGACCCTCTGCGCGGCTGAGCCCGCGCCCGATCTGCTAGGAAACCCCCCTGACCCGACCTCGCGGTCGGGGGCCGCTGAGAGCGGGCCCAAAGCTGCCACCACCGTGGCGAGGGCCGTAGTGAACGCGTCCTGAGTTACATCTGCACCCTCCGGCGACGGAGCGTCCCCTGCTGGTTGTCGAGCGGGAGGAACGCGCCGTGTGGACCCGCTGATGGGCACGGGAAGCCATGACCCATCAGGACCACAAATCGGTCGGCCCTGGGGGGAAAGGTCCGTATTGACCGGGTGCCCCACCCCGGACCTAACCCCCCCCCCACTTGCCGTGCCCGCCCGCCCAGGAACCCCAGTAGTAATGGATGAGCCATTACGCCCCGCCCAGGAGGCCCTGCTCCGTGCCTCATGTGAAGGCCGCGGTGCCGTGCTGCCCATCCCTTCCGCACTGCTGGCGGACAGATCCCGCAAACCTGGTTGATCACCACCAGGCATATTTGCCCTCCTAGCCCCGCCGGAATTAATCCGCTGCGAGGAGGGCTGAGGGGACAATGAACAATGCAGCGGCGCTGCGCGCACACGTGTGCGTGCGACGCCGCCGGAGCCGCGCGTTGGAGCGCGCGCCAGTGCCTCCCGTCCTGGCGTCCCCCGCATCCGAAGCGGCCTGCTGTTGTGCACTTCCACCCGACGATCCCGCGCTGGGCACCCCAACGGGCCCAGGCCGGATCGCCGTCACCTCTGCTGCTCGCACAGTTCTCCCCCGCCGTGTGGACCTTGAAAGCGGCCCTGGCAGGGGAGACTGGTTGATTGACACCGCTACGGGCGCCGGGCGGCGTCCAGCGAGGCGCGCCAGCGCGCGCCCGCGGGCTACCACTGCCCCGAAGCCCCCAGCTAACCCCGGAGGTGAGGACCGTTGGTCCCCTCTCTCCAGGATGCCAGACCTCCGGGCCGCCACTTGCCGCCCACCACGGCCGCCAGCAGCCACACTCGCGACCGCAGGGCCGCCTGATGAGCGCGTCCGGCGCCCTGCACCCGACGGTCCTGCAGCAGCCCCAGTCACAGACACGGCCTCCCCCGCGCCGGACGTCCCGGCCCCGGGTTCAGCCTCACTGGCCTGGTAACGGGCCGGGGCGCCCGCTGATCGACGTGGGCGGCTGGCGGACATAACAAACAGTTCCCAATAGTGCACAAAATTCGAAAGGGTGAAACAATCTGCTAGGCAGAACTCACCCTAAGGAAATTGAAACAGCAAAGAGGTCCAAAATGGCCACTGCAGTGTATATATACCCTAACCCTCCCCCTTTTCCTAAGGCTGTACTACCTCACAGCTAGGTCCACCCCTCACAGGATGTTTAACCCATTCCTCTCCTATGCAGTCAATTCTTTTTCCGGAACTACTCAGAAACTGCAGGAAAAGATTTTTGAGCAGTTCTGCTAATCTTTCGTTCGCTATTCTGCTAAGCTAAGATACACTCCCAGAGGGCGGCGCCCTAGCGTTTGCAATGCTGCTAAAAGCAGCTAGCGAGCAATCAACTCGGAATAAGGGCCATTGTGTGTGCACTGATACAGAATCTCAAAAATACACTCCCCCTGTAGGCGGCGACTATCTGATCGCAGGGCAGCAAAAAACGCAGCCCAGCGATCAGATCTCAATTAGGCCCCTTGTCCTTTTCAAAGTGTCAGCATCAACAGTATATAAAAAACACATTTGTTTATTTTGCTCACAATCAAATATGTCTGTAGGATCACATTTTAAATGAGTAATTTATTTGCAGCTAAGTGTTAATACCATTTCTTTGTAAATTAGGTTGTAGTGATAACAGGATTAAATCATAAATGTATTACTCAGAAATTGCACATACACAATTTCTGTTGGAATGAAATTTGTTAAATTTATCACATTATAAATAAACGAATTTGCTAACATCATATAATCCGGATTTCCCACATATTTCTGAAAGATTTCTTCCATGTTGACTTCAGTGCTGTTGCTTAGCAACCTTTAACAGTTTCTTTTGAATTACAAATACCATGTATAATCAGTATTACACTTCTAGCATAAAAATACCTGGTCATTTTATAATGTGTTAATTGTATTAACTGATAAACTTGATTCTGAAGTTCCTGACAGACCGAAAATGTGCCTGTCAGTCCTTCAAGAATTGCTGTGTTTTGTAAAGTATTTTTATCATTTATTAATCATTGTGGGTATGTGTGTGTGCGTACGCACGATTATAAACACAGGTTATATATGTATAGTATATAATATAAGTTATATAAGTTAGTAATAAATACATTAAATAATCTTAGATCATTTTGTTCCTGTTAAAATCTGTTACATTCAAAGGAAATTCCATCCTAAGATCCTCTTGTCTACTGCTCTTTTGTCTCTTTGACTTTTTCTATGGGTTTACTGGATCTGTAGAAAAGGAAAGAGGGCATTAACAGTGCAGATCATCTTGTACATACTGTAGCAATAGCTAAAAGCCAAGAAATGAGAAGCAAGTGAAAATTTGCTTGTCAAATACTGTCCAAGCAGTTTGGTTCATTTGCTAAGGAATACATCTGCAGAGACTGCAATGCACCCGGTTTAGACCCAACGCATTTCATCACACCGACTTTTGTAAGAAGGATGGCTTGGAGTTAAGCTGGGACATTAAATGATAATGTGTACCCAGCAAGATCGGGAACAATAGACCTTTCTGCATATACACTTGCGGATGCCAGAAGTGGCTGAGTGACGTCAGGAGGGGGCGCCAGCTGCTAAAGATAGCAGCATCGCTAGCAACATCTGTTCTGTAACCTTTGTACATTTTGCCCCCTGCTCTCCCAGCTTTCCTCACACGTGCCTCTGTGCCCCCAAAATGTATTAAAACATGCCCTTCTGACTAGCTTTTTTTCAAACATACCCCCTGAACGCTAGCTTTCCTACATGCCAAGCAGCTTTGCTCATTCATGCCCACCAGATTTTCTCATACATGGCAATGTACCCACCAACTTGTCACACATGCCACTGTACCCTCAAGCCTTTGTCAA
The DNA here is from genome assembly GCF_028390025.1 of Pseudophryne corroboree. Taxonomy (NCBI): domain Eukaryota; kingdom Metazoa; phylum Chordata; class Amphibia; order Anura; family Myobatrachidae; genus Pseudophryne; species Pseudophryne corroboree. The sequence continues at coordinate 381,390,798 of NC_086450.1, read as the reverse complement.
ACATGCCTCTTGCACACATTCCCCAATGAGTTCCTTTTTTCTAAATCTGGTATTATGTAGTAGTTTATGTTGATACAAGCAATGTCGCTAATATTGTTATATATTGGGACCTGGGAGGCTCAGTCATGTTTATGTTCTATTTTTTCTAGATATACTTTTAATTATTCGGCTTCATTATATTATGATTGGATTTGATGATTCATGTATGGCCCTTCTTGAAAAAGATCCTGGTTTTTGGATCGAAACGTCTATCCTTTTTGAGATCCTGCAGCTGTTAACCCTGTGTGGGAGAATGCCTTATCCAGGTGTAGTCTTGTGCACACCTCTCCAGACCCATAGATATACTTTTAATTATTCGGCTTCATTATATTATGATTGGATTTGATGATTCATGTATGGCCCTTCTTGAAAAAGATCCTGGTTTTTGGATTAAAACGTCGAAACCTTTGAGGCTACAATAAAAAATTTCTATTGAAGAAATGTGTGGACTTTATACACAGTGAGTGTGCACCCTCCACCACGTGGAATTCTCGTCTATCTATCTGTCTTAGATATAGATACACATACAGTACACACACATATCTATAGCTATTTATGTAGATAGATAGATAGATAGATAGATAGATACAGAGAGATATATAGAGAGATAGATGATAATGAAAGCACTGAATGCAAGCCTGTGGAACGTGGATGATCTTCCGGGAAAGCAGGGTCGCAGGGTCGGATTATCTTGAGTCCCGTCCCGTTCTGAAGTGCTGAAGGAAGCTTTGTAGTGCTTCCTCTGGGTCCTAATGCCTGCAGTGTTCTCAGCTTCTATGGTGCTGCGCTGCAGGGAGAGAGCATCCAAGGATGGTGGGCCACCTTAGACACAGGGGCCCGGGGTACTTAACCCCTGTTACCCCCCCCTTAATCCGGCTCTGTACACAGCAGGAGGTCATGTGTGGCTGGCACTGTCTTCCTGACCTTCCCCAATGAGGAGTCACTATATCCCCGGAGGTGTCACATTTTTCTGAAGGAAGTTAACAGAAATTTCTTAAGAAAGGCATCTGGTCAGGGAATCTCTTTCCTGACCAAGTCCATAAAACTGCTTAGAATATTGATAGCTCAAAATTCTTAGTCTTCAAACAGAATGAAGCAAGTAATTAAATGACCCTGCTTGTGGCAGAGAAACCCTGTGTTACAATAATAAAAAAGCCCTCAAATCAAATTTGGTTTTGAAGGAGTTAAAAAAAGGGTGGGGGTCAAGGAGCGGTATTGGACAGATAAATGTGTCTGTTTAGCTTAATCCAGGGTGCACTCTTTGGGAAAACTATGTGTTGAGGGCAGAGGTGTATCTAGGGGTCTGAGCTCCCCTGGCAAAGTAAGAGACCGGCGCCCCCCCTCCCATCTTTACACTGTGTACTTACAGTATAACTCTCACTCACACCTCCCCCTCACACGTGGTCAGTCTAGCCTCACTTTGGGGGAGATGTATGATACTGGCCTGGATCGTGCTGGTATAAGTCTTCCCGCTTTGCCTCTTTACCGAGGCGAAGCAGGAAGCAGTAGCGACAAGATGTAAGAACATCTTGTTTGCCAGAGTGGGGGAGTGAAAATTCCCCCCTCCAGCAATCCCTGTCAGCCTCCACATTGCATCAGTCTAGTGCTGATTCGCTGTGTCTTACTATCGGGAGATAGTACTCGATACTATCGCTAGAGATGAGCGGGTTCGGTTTCTCTGAAACCGAACCCGCACGAACTTCATGTTTTTTTCACGGGTCCGAGCAGACTCGGATCCTCCCGCCTTGCTCGGTTAACCCGAGCGCGCCCGAACGTCATCATGACGCTGTCGGATTCTCGCGAGACTCGGATTCTATATAAGGAGCCGCGCGTCGCCGCCATTTTCACACGTGCATTGAGATTGATAGGGAGAGGACGTGGCTGGCGTCCTCTCCATTAGAAATTAGATTAGAAGAGAGAGAGAGATTGTGCAGAGTCAGACAGAGTTTACCACAGTGACCAGTGCAGTTGTTGTTAGTTAACTTTTATTTATTTTAATATAATATATCCGTTCTCTGCTATATCCGTTCTCTGCCTGAAAAAAAACGATACACAGCAGCAGCCAGTCACACAGTGTGACTCAGTCTGTGTGCACTCAGCTCAGCCCAGTGTGCTGCACATCAATGTATAAAAGGCAAAGCTTATAATAATTGTGGGGGAGACTGGGGAGCACTGCAGGTTGTTATAGCAGGAGCCCCCAGGAGTACATAATATTATATTAATTTAAAATTAAACAGTGCACACTTTTGCTGCAGGAGTGCCACTGCCAGTGTGACTAGTGGTGACCAGTGCCTGACCACCAGTATAGTAGTATATTGTTGTATGTATTGTATACTATCTCTTTATCAACCAGTCTATATTAGCAGCAGACACAGTACAGTGCGGTAGTTCACGGCTGTGGCTACCTCTGTGTCGGCAGTCGGAACTCGGCAGGCAGTCCGTCCATCCATAATTGTATTACAATATATACCACCTAACCGTGGTATTTTTTTTTCTTTCTTTATACCGTCGTCATAGTGTCATACTAGTTGTTACGAGTATACTACTATCTCTTTATCAACCAGTGTACAGTGCGGTAGTTCACGGCTGTGGCTACCTCTGTGTCGGCAGTCGGCAGGCAGTCCGTCCATCCATAATTGTATTATTATTATAATATATACCACCTAACCGTGGTTTTTTTTTCATTCTTTATACCGTCGTCATAGTGTCATACTAGTTGTTACGAGTATACTACTATCTCTTTATCAACCAGTGTACAGTGCGGTAGTTCACGGCTGTGGCTACCTCTGTGTCGGCAGTCGGCAGGCAGTCCGTCCATCCATAATTGTATTATTATTATAATATATACCACCTAACCGTGGTTTTTTTTTCATTCTTTATACCGTCGTCATAGTGTCATACTAGTTGTTACGAGTATACTACTATCTCTTTATCAACCAGTGTACAGTGCGGTAGTTCACGGCTGTGGCTACCTCTGTGTCGGCAGTCGGCAGGCAGTCCGTCCATCCATAATTGTATTATTATTATAATATATACCACCTAACCGTGGTTTTTTTTTCATTCTTTATACCGTCGTCATAGTGTCATACTAGTTGTTACGAGTATACTACTATCTCTTTATCAACCAGTGTACAGTGCGGTAGTTCACGGCTGTGGCTACCTCTGTGTCGGCAGTCGGCAGGCAGTCCGTCCATCCATAATTGTATTATTATTATAATATATACCACCTAACTGTGGTATTTTTTTTTCTTTCTTTATACCGTCGTCATAGTGTCATACTAGTTGTTACGAGTATACTACTATCTCTTTATCAACCAGTGTACAGTGCGGTAGTTCACGGCTGTGGCTACCTCTGTGTCGGCAGTCGGCAGGCAGTCCGTCCATCCATAATTGTATTATTATTACAATATATACCACCTAACCGTGGTTTTTTTATACCACCTAACCGTGGCAGTCCGTCCATAATTGTATACTAGTATCCAATCCATCCATCTCCATTGTTTACCTGAGGTGCCTTTTAGTTCTGCCTATAAAATATGGAGAACAAAAAAGTTGAGGTTCCAAAATTAGGGAAAGATCAAGATCCACTTCCACCTCGTGCTGAAGCTGCTGCCACTAGTCATGGCCGAGACGATGAAATGCCAGCAACGTCGTCTGCCAAGGCCGATGCCCAATGTCATAGTACAGAGCATGTCAAATCCAAAACACCAAATATCAGAAAAAAAAGGACTCCAAAACCTAAAATAAAATTGTCGGAGGAGAAGCGTAAACTTGCCAATATGCCATTTACCACACGGAGTGGCAAGGAACGGCTGAGGCCCTGGCCTATGTTCATGGCTAGTGGTTCAGCTTCACATGAGGATGGAAGCACTCAGCCTCTCGCTAGAAAACTGAAAAGACTCAAGCTGGCAAAAGCACCGCAAAGAACTGTGCGTTCTTTGAAATCCCAAATCCACAAGGAGAGTCCAATTGTGTCGTTTGCGATGCCTGACCTTCCCAACACTGGACGTGAAGAGCATGCGCCTTCCACTATTTGCATGCCCCCTGCAAGTGCTGGAAGGAGCACCCGCAGTCCAGTTCCTGATAGTCAGATTGAAGATGTCAGTGTTGAAGTACACCAGGATGAGGAGGATATGGGTGTTGCTGGCGCTGGGGAGGAAATTGACCAGGAGGATTCTGATGGTGAGGTGGTTTGTTTAAGTCAGGCACCCGGGGAGACACCTGTTGTCCGTGGGAGGAATATGGCCGTTGACATGCCAGGTGAAAATACCAAAAAAATCAGCTCTTCGGTGTGGAGGTATTTCACCAGAAATGCGGACAACAGGTGTCAAGCCGTGTGTTCCCTTTGTCAAGCTGTAATAAGTAGGGGTAAGGACGTTAACCACCTCGGAACATCCTCCCTTATACGTCACCTGCAGCGCATTCATAATAAGTCAGTGACAAGTTCAAAAACTTTGGGTGACAGCGGAAGCAGTCCACTGACCAGTAAATCCCTTCCTCTTGTAACCAAGCTCACGCAAACCACCCCACCAACTCCCTCAGTGTCAATTTCCTCCTTCCCCAGGAATGCCAATAGTCCTGCAGGCCATGTCACTGGCAAGTCTGACGAGTCCTCTCCTGCCTGGGATTCCTCCGATGCATCCTTGCGTGTAACGCCTACTGCTGCTGGCGCTGCTGTTGTTGCCGCTGGGAGTCGATGGTCATCCCAGAGGGGAAGTCGTAAGCCCACTTGTACTACTTCCAGTAAGCAATTGACTGTTCAACAGTCCTTTGCGAGGAAGATGAAATATCACAGCAGTCATCCTACTGCAAAGCGGATAACTGAGTCCTTGACAACTATGTTGGTGTTAGACGTGCGTCCGGTATCCGCCGTTAGTTCACAGGGAACTAGACAATTTATTGAGGCAGTGTGCCCCCGTTACCAAATACCATCTAGGTTCCACTTCTCTAGGCAGGCGATACCGAGAATGTACACGGACGTCAGAAAAAGACTCACCAGTGTCCTAAAAAATGCAGTTGTACCCAATGTCCACTTAACCACGGACATGTGGACAAGTGGAGCAGGGCAGGGTCAGGACTATATGACTGTGACAGCCCACTGGGTAGATGTATGGACTCCCGCCGCAAGAACAGCAGCGGCGGCACCAGTAGCAGCATCTCGCAAACGCCAACTCTTTCCTAGGCAGGCTACGCTTTGTATCACCGCTTTCCAGAATACGCACACAGCTGAAAACCTCTTACGGCAACTGAGGAAGATCATCGCGGAATGGCTTACCCCAATTGGACTCTCCTGTGGATTTGTGGCATCGGACAACGCCAGCAATATTGTGTGTGCATTAAATATGGGCAAATTCCAGCACGTCCCATGTTTTGCACATACCTTGAATTTGGTGGTGCAGAATTTTTTAAAAAACGACAGGGGCGTGCAAGAGATGCTGTCGGTGGCCAGAAAAATTGCGGGACACTTTCGGCGTACAGGCACCACGTACAGAAGACTGGAGCACCACCAAAAACTACTGAACCTGCCCTGCCATCATCTGAAGCAAGAAGTGGTAACGAGGTGGAATTCAACCCTCTATATGCTTCAGAGGTTGGAGGAGCAGCAAAAGGCCATTCAAGCCTATACAATTGAGCACGATATAGGAGATGGAATGCACCTGTCTCAAGTGCAGTGGAGAATGATTTCAACGTTGTGCAAGGTTCTGATGCCCTTTGAACTTGCCACACGTGAAGTCAGTTCAGACACTGCCAGCCTGAGTCAGGTCATTCCCCTCATCAGGCTTTTGCAGAAGAAGCTGGAGGCATTGAAGAAGGAGCTAACACGGAGCGATTCCGCTAGGCATGTGGGACTTGTGGATGCAGCCCTTAATTCGCTTAACAAGGATTCACGGGTGGTCAATCTGTTGAAATCAGAGCACTACATTTTGGCCACCGTGCTCGATCCTAGATTTAAAGCCTACCTTGGATCTCTCTTTCCGGCAGACACAGGTCTGCTGGGGTTGAAAGACCTGCTGGTGACAAAATTGTCAAGTCAAGCGGAACGCGACCTGTCAACATCTCCTCCTTCACATTCTCCCGCAACTGGGGGTGCGAGGAAAAGGCTCAGAATTCCGAGCCCACCCGCTGGCGGTGATGCAGGGCAGTCTGGAGCGACTGCTGATGCTGACATCTGGTCCGGACTGAAGGACCTGACAACGATTACGGACATGTCGTCTACTGTCACTGCATATGATTCTCTCAACATTGATAGAATGGTGGAGGATTATATGAGTGACCGCATCCAAGTAGGCACGTCACACAGTCCGTACTTATACTGGCAGGAAAAAGAGGCAATTTGGAGGCCCTTGCACAAACTGGCTTTATTCTACCTAAGTTGCCCTCCCACAAGTGTGTACTCCGAAAGAGTGTTTAGTGCCGCCGCTCACCTTGTCAGCAATCGGCGTACGAGGTTACATCCAGAAAATGTGGAGAAGATGATGTTCATTAAAATGAATTATAATCAATTCCTCCGCGGAGACATTGACCAGCAGCAATTGCCTCCACAAAGTACACAGGGAGCTGAGATGGTGGATTCCAGTGGGGACGAATTGATAATCTGTGAGGAGGGGGATGTACACGGTGATATATCGGAGGGTGAAGATGAGGTGGACATCTTGCCTCTGTAGAGCCAGTTTGTGCAAGGAGAGATTAATTGCTTCTTTTTTGGGGGGGGTCCAAACCAACCCGTCATATCAGTCACAGTCGTGTGGCAGACCCTGTCACTGAAATGATGGGTTGGTTAAAGTGTGCATGTCCTGTTTTGTTTATACAACATAAGGGTGGGTGGGAGGGCCCAAGGATAATTCCATCTTGCACCTCTTTTTTCTTTTCTTTTTCTTTGCATCATGTGCTGATTGGGGAGGGTTTTTTGGAAGGGACATCCTGCGTGACACTGCAGTGCCACTCCTAGATGGGCCCGGTGTTTGTGTCGGCCACTAGGGTCGCTAATCTTACTCACACAGCTACCTCATTGCGCCTCTTTTTTTCTTTGCGTCATGTGCTGTTTGGGGAGGGTTTTTTGGAAGGGACATCCTGCGTGACACTGCAGTGCCACTCCTAGATGTGCCCGGTGTTTGTGTCGGCCACTAGGGTCGCTAATCTTACTCACACAGTCAGCTACCTCATTGCGCCTCTTTTTTTCTTTGCGTCATGTGCTGTTTGGGGAGGGTTTTTTGGAAGGGCCATCCTGCGTGACACTGCAGTGCCACTCCTAGATGGGCCCGGTGTTTGTGTCGGCCACTAGGGTCGCTAATCTTACTCACACAGCTACCTCATTGCGCCTCTTTTTTTCTTTGCGTCATGTGCTGTTTGGGGAGGGTTTTTTGGAAGGGACATCCTGCGTGACACTGCAGTGCCACTCCTAGATGGGCCCGGTGTTTGTGTCGGCCACTAGGGTCGCTTATCTTTCTCACACAGTCAGCTACCTCATTGCGCCTCTTTTTTTCTTTGCGTCATGTGCTGTTTGGGGAGGGTTTTTTGGAAGGGACATCCTGCGTGACACTGCAGTGCCACTCCTAGATGGGCCCGGTGTTTGTGTCGGCCACTAGGGTCGCTAATCTTACTCACACAGCTACCTCATTGCGCCTCTTTTTTTCTTTGCGTCATGTGCTGTTTGGGGAGGGTTTTTTGGAAGGGACATCCTGCGTGACACTGCAGTGCCACTCCTAGATGGGCCCGGTGTTTGTGTCGGCCACTAGGGTCGCTTATCTTACTCACACAGCGACCTCGGTGCAAATTTTAGGACTAAAAATAATATTGTGAGGTGTGATGTGTTCAGAATAGGCTGAAAATGAGTGTAAATTATGTTTTTTGAGGTTAATAATACTTTGGGATCAAAATTACCCCCAAATTCTATGATTTAAGCTGTTTTTTAGGGTTTTTTGAAAAAAACACCCGAATCCAAAACACACCCGAATCCGACAAAAAAAATTCGGTGAGGTTTTGCCAAAACGCGGTCGAACCCAAAACACGGCCGCGGAACCGAACCCAAAACCAAAACACAAAACCCGAAAAATTTCCGGCGCTCATCTCTAACTATCGCGAGATCTCCCGTATGCATTCCGGAGCTGGTAGCCGCAGCAGCCACTACAGTGACTGCCAAAGGGGCAATGACACCTGCAGCTGTCGAAATTGATAGCTGCAAGTGTCTGAATGGTCAGTGCCACTGACCATTCTTATATTGCTCTACATATTGGCGTGCTATCTTTTACAGATAGCAGCTTGTCATTCAGCACACACCACTGCAGTAATACATAGGGAGGGGAGTGTTATCAGTTCATATAACGTGGGCTGATACCACTTCTCCCCCATAACGAATTATCATACAGCTACCCCTTTAGTACCCCTATCACACAGCAAGCTTTGAACACGGGTTATTGCACATGAGCGTAACCTGTGTAGCTGTGCGGCATAAAAGGGCCCAGTTGGAATAACCTGGGTCGAGTGACCCGGTATTCCAACTCGAGTAGCTTGAAGGGTTGAACACGGGTTCAACCCAGCTTGCTGTGCTTTGTAAACGGGAAGCCGGATCGATGCAACCCATTTCCCATTCACTCAGTGAGGACGGGTGGCGCTTGGAGATCCTGTGATCTCCAAGCGTCGCCCCTGCCGCGTCCCTGATGACGTCACCAACCCAGCAACATGCCGGGTTTAAAAACAGTGGTGGTGAGGGGCCTAAAGCAGGTCACCGTGGAGAAGCACCAGTCACAGGCTCCCGGGTGCTACCCGCTTCATTTGGTCTAAAAAGGGTATAATAAACTCACTGAAACCCTTTCATTTTGCCCTCTTATAGCCTCATCTTCTAATTATACACATTGCCCTCCTACTCTGCAGCGTACATACTGTAAGGCCCTCATAGTACCCCTTAGTATGCACTGCACCCTCCATAATACCCTTCAGTATACACAACACCCCCCCATAATACCTTTAAGTATATACAATGCTTTCCACCATATTACCTCTCAGTACATTTAGTGCCCACCATGGTATTTATTCCCCCAGTACACAGCGGGATGCGGCTAATATCCCGGCGGTTGGGATCCCGTCACACAACATACCGGTGCTGGAATCCCAACACACAATGGAAGACCGACGCCAGAATCCTGAAAGAGGACAGGACACTGATGCCGGAATCCCGACCGCTTAGGATCCCGATGTTAGGCGCCGGGGTCCGCTCGTCGGTGCGGCCCGGCGCCTAGCAACCAGGGACGCCGTGCGCGTTCAGCCGCCGGCTCCCTGGCAACGCTAGACGCCGGGCGCACGGAGCCGCACGGACCCTAGCAACGGGGACGCCACTTACGGACTGCGTTTCCCCGTTGCTGGGTTCAATTTAATTAATAGATATCTGTTTTCCTGGCCATGCAGCTTGGCAGCTGTATGGCATCTAATCCAATCAGCCTCCAAACAGCTGATTGGAGGACTCCCTGTTAAATACACTTCCTGGGCTTCTCACAGACGCCGGTAATAGCTTCCTGCATGCTGAATCTGTTTGCTGTGAGTGTTTCCAGTCCTGCTGTATCCGGTCGTTCCTGTTCTCAGTTGTCCTGAACTCGGAAGTCGTCATCTGTTCCTGGAGTCCTGACTGAGCACCTTTTGAACATCCAGTGGTGTTCGTGAGTCACGGCGTAGCCGTGTGTTGCGGCTTGGGCCGCTTTATTATTTGTCATTTATTATTTGTGTTTCGGAGCTTTTGCGGAGGATTCCGCTCCCACAGATCCACTCTGGTATCCAGCGGTGCTGGGTAGGAGTACAGACTAGTGGATTTTGGTTGTCCTTTTCCCTGGCGGGTTACCGCACATACCTCAGGTTTAGTCAGTTAGCTTGTAGCCCCTGGCCTGGTTGTTTAGTCAGAGGGCCCCTTGTTATCACCCTGTCTCGGATTTCCCTTTGTCTCCCATTAAGACCTGAGGGGGCATCGGAGTTGGGCAGACATAATCCGCCCTTCAAACGCGGCTGCCATGGGCTCAAGCAACCATAGTCTCGCAGGGGATTTCTGACAACACGGGCGAGACAACGGAGTTAGGGCGCCAGGGGCTACTTTCTATTCCCGCTCCCTTCCCCAGCATTCCGTTCCAGTGCTCCGGTCCTTGCAATAGGACCACCTCAGACCAGAGTGCTGGAATCATAACATTATTACCGGCCAAACCAAAACTTAAAATTAAACAGGGTTTGATTTTTTTCCCTTATTCAGTTTTGTAAGAATTGTCGGCCCCATGAATCCCACTGGTTTAGGGCCAAATCCTGGCCAGCTTCTAGTTAGCCAGATTCAAGAACTTACTCAAATGGTTCAGGATCTTTCCCTTCGGGTGAAGTCGCAGGAAGATCTTTTACGAACTTCCCCGAGGGTAGTCCCTGAACCAAAAATGCACTTGTCTGACCGTTTTTCTGGTGATAGGAAGCAGTTTTTTAATTTTAAAGAGTCCTGTAAACTTTATTTTCGTTTAAGACCAATCTCCTCAGGTACTGAATCTCAGCGGGTCGGAATTATTATTTCTTTGCTCCAGGGGGATCCCCAGACCTGGGCTTTTGGTTTAAAAGCAGAGGATCCGGCATTGTTGTCAGTAGACGCCTTTCTGGGGTCTTTAGGGCTTTTGTATGATGACCCTGATAGGGAGGCATCCGCCGAGAGTCAGTTACGCGCTCTCAGACAAGGTAGAGATCCTGCAGAGGTTTATTGTACAGAGTTTCGCCGTTGGTCGAACGACTGTGGCTGGAATGACCCAGCTCTGCGCAGTCAGTTTCGCCTCGGCTTATCTGAGTCTATAAAAGACAGTCTCCTTCAGTATCCCGCTCCTGAGACGCTCGATAAACTCATGGAGCTTTCTATTAAGATTGATCGTCGTCTCAGAGAGCGGAGGGCTGAAAAAGGAGCACCTGTCAGGTCTACTCCTTGTGTATTTTCCATTCCTGAAGACATAGAGGAGCCCATGCAGATGGGTCTCTCCAGGCTGTCTCCAGAAGAAAGAGCCAGAAGGCAAAACTCTGGTCTTTGTTTGTACTGTGGGGGTAAGGGACATTTTGCCCGTAATTGTCCGAACAAGTCGGGAAACGCCTCGACCAAGTGAATTGTGAGGGGGTTCACTTTGGTCTGCAGCTTATCTCCTCGAGTAACTCCCTGTTAGTCCCAGCTAAAGTTTCCTTTGGCAGCCTCAGTTCTTCGGTGTCGGCTTTTGTTGACAGTGGAGCTGCAGGGAACTTTATGGACTTAACGTGGGCCAAGGCCTTAGGTATTCCTCAGTTAACCTTGGGTAGGTGTATCACCATGCATGGTTTATATGGGAGTCCCTTGTCCAATGGGGTTATTTCCCTCTGTACACCCCCTGTACTACTTACGGTAGGAGCTCTTCATTCCGAAAAGATTGAGTTTTTCCTTACCCATTGCCCAGCAGTTCCAGTGGTTCTGGGTCACCCTTGGCTGGCCTTTCATAATCCCATCATTGATTGGCAGTCGGGGGAGATCTCACAATGGGGTACCATCTGTAATAAGGAATGTATTACGTTTCCCGTCAGAATAGCTGCTGCCATTCCTGAACCCATTCCCGTGGAATACCAGGACTTTGTTGATGTATTTTCCAAGGGCAATGCGGACATTCTGCCTCCCCATCGGCCTTATGATTGTGCTATTGAGCTAATTCCTGGTGCCACATTGCCAAAGGGAAGGTTATATGCATTGTCCGGACCAGAAACTGCGGCCATGAATGAGTATGTTAAGGAGAGCCTAGGGAAAGGATTTATCAGGCCATCTAAATCCCCTTTAAGTGCAGGCTTCTTCTTTGTGGAGAAGAAAGATGGATCACTCAGACCTTGCATTGACTTTAGAGCTCTGAATAAGATCTCAATTAAAAATACTTACCCTCTGCCGCTGATTTCTGTCCTCTTTGATCAGCTGCGTTCGGCTGTGATTTTTTCTAAGATTGACCTGAGGGGAGCGTATAACCTCATCCGAATCAAGTCGGGAGATGAGTGGAAAACGGCGTTCAGTACTCAGTCGGGTCACTACGAGTATCTGGTGATGCCGTTCGGCTTGTCTAACGCTCCGGCAGTTTTCCAGGATCTCATTAACGATGTGCTCCGTGATTTTCTTGGAAGATTCGTGGTCGTTTACTTAGACGATATCCTGATCTATTCTGACTCTATAGAACAACATGTTACCCAGGTGCGTCAGGTTCTTCAAAAATTACGTGAAAATCACCTTTATGCCAAGCTGGAGAAGTGTGAGTTTCATGTCACGGAGGTATCCTTTTTAGGGTACATTATTTCCCCTCGGGGATTCTGTATGGAACCAAAGAAGCTCCAAGCCATCCTTAGTTGGGCGCAACCCACCAACTTAAAAGCAATTCAGCGCTTTTTAGGGTTTGCGAATTATTATAGAAGATCTATTCATTCTTTTTCCGACCTGGTTGCTCCCATTGTGGCACTGACTAGGAAGGGAGCGGATCCTACCAACTGGTCACGTGAAGCTGAGTTATCATTTCAGGCCTTGAAACAAGCTTTTGTCTCAGCCCCAGTCCTCAGACATCCCAACCCAGAATTGCCCTTCATTGTTGAGGTTGATGCCTCGGAGGTTGGAGTGGGGGCTATCCTATCTCAGAAGGATCCGGACTCTCTAGAATTACATCCTTGTGCCTTTATGTCCAGGAAATTCTCTTCCGCTGAATCCAACTACGATGTTGGTAACCGGGAGTTACTGGCTATTAAATGGGCTTTCGAGGAGTGGAGGCATTGGCTTGAGGGAGCAACACATACCATTTCAGTATTGACTGACCACAAAAATCTTCAGTACATCGAATCAGCTAAACGGCTGAATGCCCGGCAGGCTCGTTGGGCTTTATTTTTTACTCGTTTCAAGTTTATTATCACCTTCAGGCCAGGTTCCAAGAATACCAAGGCGGATGCCCTGTCACGCAGTTTTCTTCCAGTTCATAATAACAGTCCTGTTACTCCCATACTTCCGTCTTCAGTCATTTGGGCAGGCCTCACACAAGATTTATTTACCCAGTTAAAGCAGCTTCAACATCAAGCTCCTGGAAATACTCCTGCTGGTCGTCTTTATGTCCCTGAGTTTTTGAGAGCTACTGTTTTGACTGAGTTTCATGATAGCAAAGTTGCCGGGCATCCGGGGACCTCTAAGACTTTGGAATTAGTCTCCCGCTCAGTATGGTGGCCTTGTCTTTCTAAAGACATTAAGGAGTTTGTTTTTTCTTGTCAGGTCTGTGCACAGCATAAAGTTCCCCGTTCCTTACCCATCGGGCAACTTATGCCCTTAAATGTTCCTCTCAGGCCATGGTCTCATATTTCCATGGATTTTGTGGTAGACCTCCCTCTGTCAGCCGGATTCCGAGTCATATGGGTGGTAGTGGACCGTTTTAGCAAGATGGCCCATTTCATTGCTCTTCCCCGACTGCCATCTGCCCAGGAATTGGCAGTTTTGTTTCTCCGCCATGTTTTCAGACTTCATGGGTTACCCACTGATATTGTTTCTGATCGGGGTCCACAATTCATTGCACAATTTTGGAAGTCTTTTTGTGCCTCATTAAAGATGAAATTGTCTTTAACGTCCGGCTACCATCCCCAATCCAACGGGCAGACCGAGCGAGTTAATCAATCATTAAAACAGTATTTGCGTTTGTACTCAGCCAAACTCCAGAATGATTGGTCCGAGTTTCTTCCTTTGGCGGAGTTTGCTTACAACAATTCTTGTCATTCCTCCACTAATGTGTCTCCATTCTTTTCAGTTTTTGGTTTTCACCCCAGAGCTAATTCTTTTTTTCAACATTCCTCTGTCTCCTCGCTAACCTTAACCTCTCATCTCAGACTCATTTGGAGAAAAGTGCACCTTGCTCTCAGAAAAGCGGCATTTGGAGAGAAAACATTTTCTGACAGGCTCCGGCGGCCTTGCACTTTTAAGGTGGGAGATAGGGTATGGTTGTCGACTCGTAACATTAAACTTCGACAAACCTCAGCTAGATTGGGCCCCAAATTTATTAGACCATTTCATATTATTAAAAAAAATCAATCCAGTTGCTTTCCGGTTACGTTTACCAAGAGCTCTCCGGATCGGAAATACGTTCCATTGCTCCTTGTTGAAACCATACGTTTCTTCCAGTAGATTTCCTCGGAAGATCTCTCAGGGGAAATCACCAGTAGATGTACAGGGTCATCAGGAGTTCTTGGTGGAGAAGGTTCTCGATTCCAAATTGTCCCGGGGTCGGCTTTATTTTCTGGTGCACTGGAGAGGCTATGGTCCAGAGGAAAGGTCTTGGGTCCTGGATAAGGATCTCCATGCCCCGAGGCTCAAGAGGGCATTTTTTCGGGAATTTCCTCGGAAACCTGGCTTTAGGGGTTCCTTGACCCCTCCTCAAGGGGGGGGGTACTGTTAGGCGCCGGGGTCCGCTCGTCGGTGCGGCCCGGCGCCTAGCAACCAGGGACGCCGTGCGCGTTCAGCCGCCGGCTCCCTGGCAACGCTAGACGCCGGGCGCACGGAGCCGCACGGACCCTAGCAACGGGGACGCCACTTACGGACTGCGTTTCCCCGTTGCTGGGTTCAATTTAATTAATAGATATCTGTTTTCCTGGCCATGCAGCTTGGCAGCTGTATGGCATCTAATCCAATCAGCCTCCAAACAGCTGATTGGAGGACTCCCTGTTAAATACACTTCCTGGGCTTCTCACAGACGCCGGTAATAGCTTCCTGCATGCTGAATCTGTTTGCTGTGAGTGTTTCCAGTCCTGCTGTATCCGGTCGTTCCTGTTCTCAGTTGTCCTGAACTCGGAAGTCGTCATCTGTTCCTGGAGTCCTGACTGAGCACCTTTTGAACATCCAGTGGTGTTCGTGAGTCACGGCGTAGCCGTGTGTTGCGGCTTGGGCCGCTTTATTATTTGTCATTTATTATTTGTGTTTCGGAGCTTTTGCGGAGGATTCCGCTCCCACAGATCCACTCTGGTATCCAGCGGTGCTGGGTAGGAGTACAGACTAGTGGATTTTGGTTGTCCTTTTCCCTGGCGGGTTACCGCACATACCTCAGGTTTAGTCAGTTAGCTTGTAGCCCCTGGCCTGGTTGTTTAGTCAGAGGGCCCCTTGTTATCACCCTGTCTCGGATTTCCCTTTGTCTCCCATTAAGACCTGAGGGGGCATCGGAGTTGGGCAGACATAATCCGCCCTTCAAACGCGGCTGCCATGGGCTCAAGCAACCATAGTCTCGCAGGGGATTTCTGACAACACGGGCGAGACAACGGAGTTAGGGTGCCAGGGGCTACTTTCTATTCCCGCTCCCTTCCCCAGCATTCCGTTCCAGTGCTCCGGTCCTTGCAATAGGACCACCTCAGACCAGAGTGCTGGAATCATAACACCCGATCGTACAGACAGTGGACCGGATATGTACTATACGGGGGATGGGGTGTATGATTTTGGTGACCACAGGGGATTTAGAGTTAGGGTGTGGGAGGGAGAGGGTTAGGTTTAGGATGCGTTGAGGGGAGGTTAGGGGTAGACTCCAACAGGGAAGGGGGGGTTAGGATTAGGCTGCGGAGGTGAGATGGGTAGGGTGCGGGGAGGGGGGGAGGCTTAGGTGTCCCCGGGGGGGTTAAGATTAGGCTACAGGGGCAGGGTTACGGTTAGGCACCTAAAAGGGAGGAGTAGAGTTAGGGGAGGGTTGCCAACCCCTGTCGGAATTTCAACTGTCGGGATGCCGCTGTTGGACTCTTGACAGCCGACATTTCATACCCAACCCCACAAGCACCCCTATATAACCCCTAGTACGTATATACAGCACCCCCATATTATCCCCAATACACACAGCACACCCATATTGCACCTCCATACACAGAGCACCCTTATATCTTCCCCAGTACATTCAGCACCCCCATATTCCACCCCAGTACACATAGCGCCCTCATATTACCCCCCAAAACACAGTACCTGGCTTTGCAAGCGACACAGGCTCACAGCTGCATGGCCACCACAGAGGAACAGTATCGGCTCCAGCGGCACCCACTGCCCTGGGTGTGAGGCTGCAAGCACAGCCACATCCCGCCCTGTAAGGAGAACAAAGCCACCAGTGAGGAAGGGCAGGGGGCGAGACCATGTGGTGTGGCCATAGAGGCTTGCGCTGATGCTGCTGCATGGCCCCACCAGACATCTCCAGGTACCAGCCCTTAGTACATACAGCAGCAGCGCTGTCACTGTGTGACAGCAGCTGCTGATGAGCGAGGGTGCCAGCCAGGATGGCACCACCAGGTGGTGCCCACTCCTCGGCAACCGCCTCTGGCGTGTACCATCCTACCCAATGTGTAGATACGCCCCTGGTTGAGGGTGCTCCATACAGTACCTCTTATCTTTGTGAGTCCCAGATCCATCTCCCACATGACAGCTCATTACACTCCCACACTGCATTGTCCTCTTTCATTCTGTTATTCCATCTCTGTGTATTGTCTGCAGTACAGCAATTCTGCCATCCATCATCTCACACCAGTGTATATACAGCATCTGCATGCCTCCACATTAGTATATATACAGCATGTATGTGCTATGTATATACTGTACATCATCTGTTGACATTTTTCCTAATTACAAGTTGTTGTTTTTATTGAAAAAGCGTCCTATTTTTGCATAAAGCTAGCAAAACAACACGCAGAAACATTACATACAAGTGCACTTTGTCGCAGCACAGCTAAAACACATAATTATTCGTAGA
Source organism: Pseudophryne corroboree (assembly GCF_028390025.1). Lineage (NCBI taxonomy): Eukaryota > Metazoa > Chordata > Amphibia > Anura > Myobatrachidae > Pseudophryne > Pseudophryne corroboree. Next base: position 381,374,029 of record NC_086450.1, on the reverse strand, counting down.
GTCAGGTTGGTCCATATATATTTGGACACTGACACAATTTTTGTTATTTTAGCTGTTGACCAAAACATATTTGTTACAGTTATATAATTAATATGGTTTTAAATTGCAGTATATCATCTATAATTTGAGGGTATTCATATACAAATTGGTGGAAGGTTTAGGAATTACAGCTGTTTAATATGTAGCCCCCTCTTTTTCAAGGGACCAAATGTAATTAAACAATTGGCTCAAAAGCTGTTTCATGGACAAGTCTGGGTTATTCCTTTGTTATTTATCAATTACGCTGGCAAAAGGTTCTGAGCGAGTGTGGCATTTGCATTTGGAAGCTATTACTGTGAAAGCACAACATGCTCCAAGGGAGCTTTTAATGCAAGTGTAAAAGCCATCCTTAAGGCCAGTACTGACGGGAGAGATGTGTGCTGAGCGATCTTAACACAGACCGCTCAGCACACATCTCTCCCCCCCGCTCAGCACAGCGCGATGTGCTGAGCGAGGGGGGGATGGGACAGGGGGCCGCTCACTTCACACAGCGCTGAATGCAGGCTCAATCTAGCACCGGCGATAGCGATGCGCGGGGCCGCGCATTGCTATCGCTGGAGGGCATACACACGACAGATCCGTGCTTCAAATCTAAGCAATCTAGTCAGATTGCTTAGATTTTAAACACGGATCTCTCTGTTTGTACCCTCCTTTAGGCTGCAAAAACAAAAGGAATAAGTCAGAGTGATAGCGGGATCCTTACGAGTGGCAAAATCAACAGTTTGGTACATTTTGAGAAAACAAAATGTACTGGTGAGCTTGGCAACACAAAAAGCCTGGACATCCACAACATCCAGTCAAGTGAAGTACATGCTACATGCTCCAGTAGGTAGGTATTTTATTATCCAAGTCTACCATATAGAGAAGACTTCACAAAAGCAAATACAGAGGTTTCATCACAAGCTCAAACCATTCATAAGCCTCAAAAATAGAAAGGCCTGATATGACAAAAAAAAAATCTAATAAAGCCAGCCCAGTTCTGCCCAGCATTCTTTATACAGCTGAAACTAAGATCAACCTGTACCAGAATGATGGGAAGAAAAAAGTATGGAGAGGGCATGGAATGGCTCATGATACAAAGCATACCACATCTTCTGCAAAGCATGGTGAAGGCAGTGTGATAGCATGTTCCTGCATGGCTTCCAGTGGCACTGGGTAACTAGTGTTTACTGATTATTTAACAAAAGACAGAAGCAGCCAGATGAATTCTGAAATGTGTAGAGATTTGCTGTCTGCTTAGATAAAGTCAAATTATGCAAAGATGACTAGATGGTGCTTCACAGTACAGGTGGACAATGACCCAATCACATACTGCAAAAGAAACTCAAGTTTTTTAAGGCAAAGAAGTGGAATATTCTGCAATGGCCGAGTTGATCACCTGATCTCAACCTGAGCAAACATTCATTTCACTTGCTGAACACAATACTAAAGACAGAAAGACCCACGGACAAACTGAAGACATCTGCAGTAAAGACCCGGTAAAGCATAACAAAGGAGGAAACCCTGCATTTGGGGATATCCATGGGTTCCAGATCTAAAGCAGTCATTGCCTGCAAAGGTTTCCCGACAAGTATTAAAAATTAACATTTTATTTATACATGCTCATGTTAATTTGTCCAATTACATTTTAGTCCCTAAAAACAGGGGACTGTGTATAAAAATGGTTGCAATTCCTAAACATTTCGTACAATATTTTTGTTCAACCCCCATGAATTAAAGTCTGCACTTCAATTACATTTTCATTGTTTAATCTCAAATCAAATGTGGTGGCTTACAGTGCCAAAATAGAAGAATTGTGCCAGTGTCCAAATATATATGGACCTAACTACATTATAGCACAAGCACAATCGAATACATATGGAATAAGATATCTTACACTATACATCATGTACTGCACTGTTCACTAATTACTTAAACAAAACAACAGTGAACAAGGTCAATGGATGTGGTGGGGACAAGGGTGAGGGAGGGGAACACATGCCCAAAGTTTTATAGAGTGACAGACACATAAGAGAGGGGTGCATTCACAGAAAAACACATCAATAAAACATCAGGCAATGTGAAGAAATGGGGGAGTGAGGGTCACAGGCCTAACCCTTGGTTGAACAGTCAGACGTGGGAAGAAGGGAAGTAGAAGGGGGTTTAATACTCTTCTTCCTCAAGATTGCCCATGATGGAATAGTCTCTTAGCAGGCTGTGGATAGACATTCTCTCCTGTCTCAATTTGAGGCAGTTCCTTGCAAGCCACAAAGCGTCTTTAGCATTATTATTATTATTATTATTATTATCCTTTACTTATATGGCGCCACAAGGGTTCTGCAGCGCCCAATTACAGAGTACATAAACAAATAATCAAACAGGAAAACAGCAACTTACAGTTGACGACAGTATAGGACAAGTAAAGGGGAAATAAACATAGTTACGTCAGCAGATGACACTGGAATAAGTATCAGGTGGCAGAAGACTGCTGTATTTGGTGTAGTTGAAGATTATTAAAGTAAGAAAGGATAAGCACATGAGGGAAAAGGGCCCTGCTCGTGAGAGCTTACATTCTAAAGAATCATCGATGGTCGATGGCAATCCCTAGATGGTTCCTGAAATTCCTCTGTGCATGCATGGCATAATCGCCAACTGCTCAGCCATGACTCCCTGCCCCCATCTATGAAGAAGATAGGGTGGGTGGGTTGCGGTGAGTCTGTTGACTGACAGTTGAGACTGCTAGAACAAGAACAGGAAGGTGGGCTTGGCCATCAGTGCAGACTCAAGATGCTCCTGTCCTGTATGTAAGAGGGTGGGGCTGGACTGCTGACAGGTGAGCTCAGCCAGTGGGCAACGTCAAGTCAGCTAGGCAGGTAAGCATCAGCCCCTCCCCCCATCCTGGAAACATTGTAGCAGACAGTCACTTGTAATGTATTTGAAGCTGCTGGACTTAGAGACACAGGGCTGCTGGCTGACAGTCAAGTAGTTTTGCGCTGCAGTGCAAGCCTGAGGGGGGGGGGGGGGGGGGAGAAAGAATCTGGTCCATGGCTACCATCGGTGGTCGTAAACTGTCTGTTCCTCCACCATTGATGGTACAGTTATCTAACATATCTGTGCAACAATCGGTGATTTCTAATCATCAATGGTCAATGGCCCTGCATGCATCTGCTATCCCCAGGACTAGGGATCTCCATTGGTGTCACCTCCATCAATAGTTTAACCATCATTCTTTCTGTGCATGTACGATGGCTGGCGCTGCTTCTGTGTGAGAGTCAGGGGCAGGGTTGAACTGTGACTGACAGCTGACCATGGCAAGGAGGCGGGTCATCCCATTCGGGGTGGCGCAGGGCTGCTGGCTGACAGCCCAGCAGCCCTGTGCAGCAGCAGCACTGTTGAAAATGATGGGGGGGGGAACATCGGGCACACAGCTACCCTCGATGGCAGTAAACCATTTAGTTATACGCCATCGATGGTAAAAAGTATTCTACATCAGGCATAGACCATCGATGGGTTTGAACCATATAGCTCAGCATGCAGCATTGTCTTTGACATTGTTTATGTGATGTTTTACCAAGCTCTTGTTTTAGGACCTCTATTGATATTTTGTCCATTTTATGTTTTCTACCAAGTGTAAAGCGGCACATGAATATGCCTTTGTTAAGTCTTATTGTGTGAAATGTGCTCATGCTGAGCTTTTTATTGCTATTCAGTTATATATAATTACATACATCTTTAAGTATTATTTGTATACTATTTATGTAGCTTTTCTTTGTAGTTTGTAGCAATTTCCTTTTATATGCAAAGTAACTCAAAAAAACATAATTACCTTACAATATTGTGCTGTCAGAAGGTTTAATTCCCACTCTGCGATGAAATAAAAGTGTTTTGTTCCTGTGTCGGTCGCTGAAATTGTATTTTATTGTTTTTCCACAGTGTTCTCCCCAGGGCCCTAGACAATTCCTAACATTCACTGTCGGCTCCAACCAAGTGATACACTTATTTTCTATGAATTATTTAACTTACCTACATAGTTATCACTGACTAGACATGTATTTATGTCTGTTTGTTTATTTTTATTTTTTATTTTTTTATGATTCCTAAGCCAATAGTACTCTAATTTAATATACACCAAGTAAGGCTTTGTTAGATGCAGAGCCGGCCCTAACCAATATGATGCCCTAGGCAAGATTTTGGCTGGTGCCCCCTAGCACCGCCGCTAGTTCTGCAGGACATGCCTGGCATGAGTCAGCTGGCAGCTCTGCTAACGTTGGGGCGCCTTTTATTTATGAAAATGCGTCTTATTTGCATTACTATGTGGCTAGGATGCACAAGCAGCTTTTGCGGATTATAATGATATGCAGCATGCCTATATTCTGTGTGCAACTGCGGCTGTATCTGCATACGAAATGCTACATTAAAGTTATTTCCACACAAATATAGGCATGCCGCATATCATTTTAATCAGCAGAAGTTGCTGGTGCCCCTAAGCATACCAAATGCCCTAGGCATGTGCCTAGTTTGCCTATACCTAGGGCCGGCTCTGGTTAGATGACTGAGATAAAAGCTGGAAGGAACAGTAGTAATTACTTTTTCTAGTCTCTATCAATGTTACCAGTAGAAGATGGCTACATACTCTTATTATTGTGATAGTAGGAAAAGAACAGGAGCAAAGAGAACATCAGGATAATCATTACATTTATGGTCATAAATTCAACATTGGCAGTATTATCAGGTTTCCCTAAACTACTCTCTGATGGTAGGAATTAATTTTATTGTGTACCTCTATGAGGTGTGAATAAAAATAATTGGAGAAATTGGTGGCAAAGTGGCTCTAGTCTGAAGATTCTGTCAGCACTCCACACACCAAACAATGGAATTGCCCCCTTGTGTTACTTAATCGTAGTTCATGACCAGGGAAAACCAGAAAGCCACAACAGCTTGTTTGGCTGGGCAGGGTGTCTGAAGGCCTCACAGGCTTTTGCTGTATTTTTAAATCTTATTCAGTCCGGCCGCCGACACTCCCGCATAGTGGCTTGCGCTGGGGGCATCGGAACGCATGAGCAGCTGATGGGCATGGACTGCATGGAGTAGGACTCACTTGTGAGGATTGCATTGCAGCAGCAGCCAGAGCAGGGCAACATGATGAAGTGCAAGCCCCACTCGGCGCTTACCTCTGCTAGAGCTCCTCTCCCCAACCCTCTTACACATGGCCGGCGGGACCTACTGCTCCCTCTGTTCTGGAGAAGGAGCAGTATGTGGACGGAGCAGAAAGCTGCAGCCACAAAGCGCCCACATCCCTGTTCAGCAACAGCCGGTGAGTGGATGTGAAGGGTAGTATATGAGGAAGTGTCTGAGTGTTGCATTGTATGAGGGGGGCTGTCTGGGTGTTCCTCTGTATGAGGAAGGAGGGCTGGGTGCTATAGCGAATACGCAGGGGTGCTGGGTTTGGTATGTATGAGTAAGGGGAATGGGTGCTATAGTGCATGAGGGGGTTGTCTGAGTGCTGGGGTGTATGAGGAAGGGGGTCTGGGTGCTATAGTGTATGAGGGGATGCGCACTGTCTTGCGTAATGTGTATAATGGGCACACTGCGTGGCGTAAGGTGTATAATGCGCACACCAGTGCTCGAAGTGGGCCGATATACACCGCACCGGTATGTCATAACGGCACTTCTTCGAGCATTGAGTCTGAAGAACGCCGCTGCATCGAGCTCTCGTTCCTATGACCGCAACGCTACTATTTCAAATCTGCCACGGACCGGCAGCCAATCAGGCCGCACCTGATTGGCTCCCAGTCCGCGGAAGATTTGAAATAGTAGCATCGCGGTAATAGGACCCACAGTGCCGCTGACCACAGCCTTCTCCTCCTTGCATCGCCACTGCCCTCTGCCTCCTCCTCCGCTACAACCCTGCCGCCCGCAGTCCTTCTCTGCACCTCCGCCAACTTCCACAGCCGCCTCCTCCATGCCATGCCAACCATAGCCACCTCATCCACCGCACTGCAGACCACAGCATCCTCAGCACCGCCACTGCTAAATAATCTTACCCTGCTGCCTCTCTCCCTAGTCCCTACTGTATGTCCTTGCTGTCCCTCTCTCTGTCACTCTCCCTGTCCCTATGTCCCTGCTGTCACTTTTCCTGTCCCTCTGTCACTCTCCCTGTCCCTATGTCCCTGCTGTAACTTTCCCGGGAATTTTGTCTCATTCCATGAGGCATAATGTGAATTTCGGCTCATTCTGTGTGCTATAATGTGAATTTCTGCTCATACCGTGTGCTATAATGTGAATTTTGGCTCATACCGTGTGCTATAATGTGAATTTTCGGTTCATTCTAAGTGCTATAATGTAAATTTTGGCTCATTCTGTGTGCTATAATGTGAATTTCGGCTCATACTGTGTGCTATAATGTAAATTTCGGCTCATACTGTGTGCTATAATGTGAATTTCGGCTCATTCTGTGTGCTATAATGTGAATTTCGGCTCATTCTGTGTGCTGTAATGTGAATTTCAGCTCATTCTGTGTGCTATAATGTGAATTTCGGCTTATTCTGTGTGCTGTAATGTGAATTTCAGCTCATTCTTTGTGCTATATTGTGACTTTCAGCTCATGCCGTGTGCTATAATGTGAATTTTGGCTCATTCTGTGTACTATAATGTGAATTTCGGCTCATGCCGTGTGCTATAATGTGAATTTTGGCTCATTCTGTGTGCTGTAATGTGAATTTCAGCTCATTCTGTGTGCTATAATGTGAATTTCGGCTCATTCTGTGTGCTGTAATGTGAATTTCAGCTCATTCTGTGTGCTATATTGTGACTTTCAGCTCATGCCGTGTGCTATAATGTGATTTTTGGCTCATTCTGTGTGCTATAATGTGAATTTCGGCTCATGCCGTGTGCTATTATGTGAATTTCGGCTCATTCTGTGTGCTATAATGTGAAAGGGGCACCAGTGCTAGATAGTATAAGAGGTCCTACTACACTGAAGGACACACTCCCTTTTGAGAGGCCAATCCCCCTTTTTCGGAGCACGCGCATAATTGCACCCAGCACTTTTCCATACCCCCACTTCAAAATGATGATAGTAAGGTGCATGTGGAATTGAAGAGTATGTTCCCAGTATGACATGAAACAGCTGGGGTGTCATGTTGGCATGTCCCATTTTCTGTGTCCATGCCTCTCTCTGGCCATTTTTTTCAGTGCGCGCCGGTGGCACATACTTTCCTTTGTAGGTTTTTTTTTTGGGGGGGGGGAGAAGGGGGCAGCGGCGCCATTATTGATCTTGCCCTGGCCTCCAAAAACCCTAGTTACGCCTCTGCAACCAGGTCCTGGTGTTTGGCACAGCTGCTTTTCAGTACCTTGGACAGTGGCAGATGTTCAGTTCAGCAATGTTCAGAGAGGAACACAAGACATAAATGGTACAATAGGATGTAGGGGGTAGTTATTTAAATGCGTTGGAAGGATAGAAAGACCAGTTCATTGTGAAGTTTGGAGCTGTAACATGCAGAATATATGGACGCAGAATTTATGACTCTAAACTTCAAGTAACTAGTATTCATTCCAATTTCTTGTCCAGAGTATAGTGGAAGGGGAAGTCTTTCTTTTCACTCAATTAAAATGCTGCTAAAACAGTATCAACTCCTAAGGAACGTCTTTCTCCTATAGTGTTTCCTATAGGAACTTTGAGTTTTGTTTATATGTTGTCACACATGCAGATTCACCTGCTTTGACAGCTGTTATAAAAAAATGACTACAGCCTTTAGCGCTCTTCATTGTAAAGGGAATTGCACATTAGGCAAGTGCCAAAGGGTCACATAACGGTGCCCAGACCACACATCAGAAGGTCAAGGATGCCGTGACCAACAATCATATATTAGTACATTTGAAATCCATAGATCCATGGTAACTCGGGTACTTTAAAAATGAATGTGCTGCAAACACAATAGAAAATATGTAATAATTGTTTTCAAAGGCTAAATTTCCCATATGACTTATACCAATCATCATAATAATGATCATTTTTCATAGCAATGTTTTACTCAACGTATGGAGTGGTATCATTGGGTTTAAATGAATAAAAACTGAGTTTCAGTTCTGAAGCTTAATATTAAAATTTAATCACAAAGCCCATGTTATCTGGGTGTAAAAATACCAAGTAATAGTGTACATATGTACATATAGAACCTAAAATAAATAAATGGGATCCTCCAAAACAGTTCACATAAGATATCAATTAGCTGGACACAAAGTTCTCTTTAAAACACAGCAGTGGATTATATCCAGTAGTAATTATAACCGGTATATTTCCATCCAGGGCATCAACTCCGTATTCCACAGGGTAATTGGGAGGGTAATTAGTAACAAAATTTCACTCCTTGATATAAAGTTGCAATTTGTTAGAATGTATGGAGTTTATAGATCTTTAATAACAAGTGCACTGTTTAATTACGGCTTCAACAATGTAAATGCTGTAGCGGCTCCGTCACACGCTGTCTGCGGATCACAGTGGGAGAGATATTTAAAGTGGTTACGGCTTACCGCTTCCAAGACGAGTCGGATTGGCAGCGCTGGAAGCCTCCTTGTGTAAACTGGTTTCACCGATCACTTGGAAAAGATGTATTGTTAGCCACGGTCCCCGTTTTCAAGGAAGACCACTGCCGGTGGCTCAAACGTGGTGCGATTCAGTGCAGAGCCGAAGATAGAAATATCCGTGAGGAAGGCAGGGACCACAGTCTATACCCTTGTTGTAAGTGGTTAAGACTTACCACTTCCAGGATGGGTCAGATCGGCGGCAACTTGGAGCCTCCTTGCGCTGGATGGTTTCACCGATCACTTAATATAGTAGAGTATTAGCCACGGTCCTCGTTTACAAAGAAGACCACTGCCGGTGGCTTCAAAAGTGGTGCAATGCAGTGCAGAGCTGTGTATAGAAGTGTCCGTAAGGAAGGCAGGAATCCCACAGCCTATACCCTAAGGGTTCTATATGTACATATGTACACTATTACTTGGTATTTTTATACCCAGATAACATGGGCTTTGTGATTAAATTTTAATATTAAGTATTAAGTCTGTTGCGCTCTCTATTTTTTTCCTTTTTTATTGTTATACAGGGTCGCTATTACTCTGTTTTCTGAGAGCAGTCAACAGCACATCAGCACAGGTTTAATTAGGGCGCCTTACTTCTGGTGGATTTTTTCAGTTCTGAAGCTGCATGTGTTATCTGCTCCAGAGTATTACGCATCTGACAAGGAGTAGAGCATGACATCCCTGATTCCAATAGCAAAATAATACAGTAGGTTATGACCTGTCAGTGCCAATCCATGCTTCCAAGACCACCACTCTGCTTTGTATGCATGATGGGTTTATTCTGCAAGTGCCACCTTGTGCATGCTTAGAGGTGGTGTTTTCACCACTGGCACTGCCGCCTCTGGTGCAGAGGTCCTGTGCCAGTAGTCTTAACCTATTTATTATTCAACAGTATAGTGCAGTACAATTAATTTTACAGCAAGAAATACAAATTGTCAGTTAAGCCACTTGTCCACATATACCACACCCTGCCCTGGTATCGTCTGGTATACTTGATATCGTCTTCGTTAACCTCAAGCTTGTTGTAAGCTACATATTAGATTGCAGCATTACTGTGTAAGGGACACATTTTATTGCCACATTAGAGTGTAAGGAACTTATTAAGTTCTGACTAAATACTGCAGGCACCAATGTTGCAACAGAGCGTTACTGTGTCTTAGGCCACCACCAGTTTTCTCAGCTGGAGTCTGCAGGTATATAACTTCGGTCTCAGTCAGAAGGGCAGGTCGTGGCTATGGCTAAAGGAGAGAATTGGTGCTTACTGGAATGGAAGCTTTGGTTCCACCCTCAAGCCTCAGCTTTGGCCAGTGCTATAGTTCTGTTGTCCTGTTTGTTCTTAGTTTGTCTTTGAGCCAGCTTGTACTCTCTCTCCCTCTTGCCTTCTGTATTGTATCTTGCATCCATGATCTAGTTCTGACTTTGGCTATACCTGACCTCTCTCCTGCTTACTACCTTGGCTTACTCTTACCACCTGTGTAGCAGACCTTGGCTTGCTGACTGCTTTTTACCTCTTTGTCTTCAGCCTACCACATTAGGAGCCAGAACAGAGGGCTCCAACCTGTGTGTTGGATTAAGCTAAGGCCAAACTCCATGGTGAAAACCACCAAAATATTACACTCTCCTAGCTCAGGTAGCATTGATTCTAATTGAAAGCACAGATTCCATTTATTATCTGGAAATTATTACATTTAGTTCAATGCATGCAATACAGGAGTACTTAAAGATGACTTGCATTTAGCTCTACAGATGTGTCCACTTACATCTAGCCTCCCTGCACGTTAAGCATCCCTTCTAGTCACGCCATTACAGAAAACTGTAATGTAGCATTTTGTATGCAGATAAAGGCACAGTCGCACACAGAATATAGGCATGCTGCATATCATTTTAATCAGAAGAATTCAGCAAAAAAGATACCTGATCCTAATGGAGTTGCACGGAACATTTCAGCTCACACAAAGCATCTCCCGCTGCATGGTGTATTGAAGCAAGATGTATGAGGAACATCTGTACATCCACCCCAGTAAGAGGCATCAGATAAGGGTATCTGTGGGGTATATTATGAATATAGTTAATCTGGTTGGGTAATTATTTGACATATACCAATTAACTGGCCAATTACAGGAAATTATTACTATTCATCTGACATCTAGATATACAGTAAGGACAGCCAATAACAAAAATCTGGTATAAGCTGAGTAACCACTTGGGACCACTGCCATAAATTGTAAGTCATGACTTTCACATCTTATCATGTCACCATGACATGGCTTAGGTAGATGAGGTAGCTATCTTTCATACATCCGAGAATCCCGAATTTTGAATGGCTTTCCCAGTTGCCAGGAAAAGTAGACAAGTGTCCCGAGGGCCATCTGCAGGTTGTCTATGGCCCGAAAATGGATCATCAAATCGACAGTGTCTAGGTCGAAAATGTTTAGGTCGACCACTATAGGTTGACAGACACTAGGTCGACAGGGTCTGAAGGTCGACAGGGTTTCTAGGTCGACATGTGCTAGGTCGACAGGTCAAAAGGTCGACATGAGTTTTTCTTTTTGGTGTCGTTTTCTCCGTACAGTGACCGGGAAGCCCAATTTGTGCACCTTGTCCCCTCGCATGGCTCGCGGCTTCAGGCAGATTACCGTTCCAATCCTTGTCCACATGGATCGTTAAGTATAGAAAAGTTCAAAAAAAGAAAAAATTTGAAAAACTCATGTCGACATTTTGACCTGTCGACCTAGCACATGTCGACCTAGAACCAGGGCCGGAATTAACAATGGGGTGGATGGAGCTGCAGCTCCAGGCCCCCCCCCATCAAAATAGGCCCACAGGATCCCCTGCTGTTGGTAACAGGAAAAAATGTTTTTCATATTACAGCACATCAGCAGCACTAGACAGCCTCAGAAGTCCTCCCTGCGCCGAAAGATTTCTCTGCTTCTCCCCTGCGCCATGATCTCACACAGACGCCGCGCCTCCCCTCCACTGGGTACAACAGCAGCAGCCAGCGCTGTACTTGCCTGCCAGGTCGCAAGGTGACAGTCCTGTGACCCCTCTGCCGTCTTGGCTAGTGGTGCTTGCTAAATGGTAGGGGTTCCCCCCCTCCGCCCCCCAAGAGGGCGTGGTTACGGGTCCGTGATTAGGCCACGCCCCCAACTTTTCCTGGTTGGTCTGTCTGCTCCTGCTCTGTCGGCATTGCTCAGTGACTGGGGAAAACGGGGGAAAGTGAGAGGGCTGTGGGGAACAGGGTATATGTGTTGGCCCTTCCAGGCAGGAGGTGTGTGTAGGGAATGGGGTGAACAGGGTGGCTCAGTGTGTGTGTATGGTGACACTGGAGGGGAAATGCTGTGTGGGAGGGGGAGAGAGCTGGGAGAAACAGGCTTTTTGTGTGTATGTATTTGTATGTGTAGGGACTGGGGAACAGGGGGTGTGTGTGTGTGTGTGTGTGTGTGTGTGTGTGTGTGTGTGTGTGTGTGTGTGTGTGTGTGTGTGTGTGGAACAGGCTTTGTGTGTGTGTGTGTAGGGACTGGGGAACAGGCTTCGTGTGTGTGTGTGTGTGTGTGTGTGTGTGTGTGTAGGGACTGGGGTACAGGCTTTGTGTGTGTGTGTGTGTGTGTGTGTGTGTGTGTAGGGACTGGGGTACAGGCTTTGTGTGTGTGTGTGTGTGTGTGTGTGTGTGTAGGGACTGGGTAAACAGATTGGGCGTGTGTAGGGAGTGGGGGGGGAACAGACTGTGTGTGTGGTGATATGGGCATGTTGGTGGGGTTGGTTGCATGCAGCCACTCTGGGTTGCTCACATTGACGTCTATAGACGTGATCTGCACGTCTATGGACGCTCAGTCCATGTGCATTCGGCTGCACTATGTGCACTGGGAGGGGCAGCGTTGGAGTGTTGGGAGGGTCGCTGCTCGTCCAGCTCAGGGGATCCTGCCAGTGGCGGTTTTAGGTGCGGGCACCCGGGTCACTGTGTCCTGAGGCCCCTGCCTGTGCCATCAGCACCCGTCTGCTGCCTGCACCACAGTGCCCCTCACCGCTTCCTGCTCCGGCCGGCCGCCCCCCATCCTGGCCACTTCACGCTGCCTGCACCCCACCGCGGGAGTATGACAAGAACATAGAGCCGGGGGACCACAGGCGCCGAATGGTGAGTGACGGCTAGCTAGCGCAATTTGTATAATGGGCTACCTGTTGCTATGTGTATAAGGCGCTACCTGGTGCAGCTTGTATAACAGGCTCTACCTGGCGACACGTGTATAAAAGGGGCTCCACCTAGCAGAACGTGAATAAAAAAAATGGGTTCTACCTGGCATAACGTGAATAAAAGGGGCTCTACATGGCGTATTGTGTATAAGGGGCTCTACCCCTAGTCACAACCCCACTGTTGCTGGTCAACCCTCTGCTACGGTACACAGTAGGCCCTTCAGAAATTTCAGCTCCAGGCCCATGTGGTCCTTAATCTGGCACTGCCTAGAACCCCTGTCGACCTTCAGACCCTGTCGACCTAGTGATTATCGACCTATAGTGGTCGACCTAAACATTGTCAACCTAGACAGTGTCGATCTTCAGACCGGATCCCCTACGGTCCGCCACTTTCCTAGCCAATGGCACAACTCAACCTGATTTACATCATTGTAGCCACTGCATTGTATTGCAAGGGCAGGGCAATGATGACCAAAGCACGTTGTCTCACCCTCCAGCACAACCCACTTGACAGCACCATACCAACCCCCAACCCCCCCCCCCCCCCCCCCCCGCACAGGTTTGATTCATTTCCCCTATGACAGTATTCAGGAACTTATGATAGAATGGGCTAATACCCCTTTCACACCGCAGCTTGTACCCGGTATTTTGCCGTTTTAACTGGCTTCCTAAACGGGTCAAGCTGCGATGTGAAAGGGTCCCCTTCAATTTACCGTTTTCAAAATACAGGTATTTTGAAACGGTAAAAAAGAAGGGTCCTACCCGTTTCAGTCCCATTTCACTGTGCAGTGTGAAAGGGTGTGAAAGGGTCTGAAACGGTATTTGCAAGCCCCAGCAGGTCATAGGCTGTCTCCATGTGTGATGTCAGCAGCCACAACCAGGAAACAGCTTGGAAAACACAGGAGACACATGTGAGAGTGGCTTTATAAACGTTTAAACGGGAAAACCACGGAAAAAAATGGCGTGGGGTCCCCCCTCCAAAGCATAACCAGCCTCGGGCTCTTCGAGCTGGTCCTGGTTCTAAAAATGCGGGGAAAAAATGGACAGGGGATCCCCCGTATTTTTAAAACCAGCACCGGGCTCTGCGCCTGGTGCTGGTGCAAAAAATACGGGGGACAAAAAGAGTAGGGGTCCCCCGTATTTTTTACACCAGCATCGGGCTCCACTAGCTGGACAGATAATGCCACAGCCGGGGGTCACTTTTATACAGTGCCCTGCGGCCGTGGCATTAAATATCCAACTAGTCACCCCTGGCCGGGGTACCCTGGGGGAGTGGGGACCCCTTCAATCAAGGGGTCCCCCCCCCAGCCACCCAAGGGCCAGGGGTGAAGCCCGAGGCTGTCCCCCCCATCCATTGGCTGCGGATGGGAGGCTGATAGCCTTGAGTAAAATGACAGAATATTGTTTTTTCCAATAGTACTACAAGTCCCAGCAAGCCTCCCCCGCAAGCTGGTACTTGGAGAACCACAAGTACCAGCATGCGGGAGAAAACCGGGCCCGCTGGTACCTGTAGTACTACTGAAAAAAAATTCCCAAATAAAAACAGGAGACACACACCGTGACAAGTACAACTTTATTACACACTGCCGACACACAGATACTTACCTATGTTGACACGCCGACTGCCACAGTCTCCGACGATCCGAGGGTACCTGTGAAAAAAATTATACTCACCTGCCAGTGTCCAGAGATAAATCCACGTCCAGAGATAATCCTCGTACTTGGCAAAAAAAAAAACACGAACACCCGAACCAGCGGACTGAAAGGGGTCCCATGTTGACACATGAGACCCCTTTCCACGAATGCCGGGACATCACGTGACTCCTGTCACTGAGGTCCCTTCAGCCAATCAGGAAGCGCTACTCCGTGGCGCTCACCTGATTGGCTGTGCGCGTCTAAGCTCAGACAGCGCATCGCACAGCTGCCTCCATTACTTGCAATGGTGGGAACTTTGCCGTCAGCGGTGGGGTTACCCGCGGTCAGCCGCTGACCGGCGGGTGACCCCACCGCTAGCCGCAAAGTTCCCACCATTGAATATAATGGAGGGAGCTGTGCGATGCGCTGACAGCTCAGACGCGCACAGAGCCAATCAGCAGAGTGCAAGGACGTTGCGCTCGCTGATTGGCTTACGAGACCTTTCAGTGACAGCAGTCACGGGGGGGGGGGTCTCTCTGCATTCGGGGAAAGGGGTCCCATGTGTCAACATGGGACCCCTTTCAGTCCGCTGGTCGGGTGTTCGTTTTCTTTTTTTGACAAGTACGAGGATTTATCTCTGGACCATGGATGAGGTGAGTATATTTATCTTTTATTTTCAGGTATCCGTGGATTCTACTTGGAGAAGAGGACCGATGTCGGCGTGTGAACATAGGTAAGTATGTGTGTGTCGGCAGTGTGTAATAAAGTTGTACTTGTCACGGTGTGTGTCTCCTGTTTTTATTTGGGTATTTTTTTCCCAGTAGTACTACAGGTACCAGCGGGCCCGGTTTTCTCCCGCATGTTGGTACTTGTGGTTCTCCAAGTACCAGCTTGTGGGGGAGGCTTGCTGGGACTTGTAGTACTATTGGAAAAAACAATATTCTGTCATTTTACTCAAGGCTATCAGCCTCCCATCCGCAGCCAATGGATGGGGGGGACAGCCTCGGGCTTCACCCCTGGCCCTTGGGTGGCTGGAAGGGGGAACCCCTTGATTGAAGGGGTCCCCACTCCCCCAGGGTACCCCGGCCAGGGGTGACTAGTTGGATATTTAATGCCACGGCCGCAGGGCACTGTATAAAAGTGACCCCCGGCTGTGGCATTATCTGTCCAGCTAGTGGAGCCCGATGCTGGTGTAAAAAATACGGGGGACCCCTACTCTTTTTGTCCCCCGTATTTTTTGCACCAGGCGCAGAGCCCGGTGCTGGTTTTAAAAATACGGGGGATCCCCTGTCCATTTTTTCCCCGCATTTTTAGAACCAGGACCAGCTCGAAGAGCCCGAGGCTGGTTATGCTTTGGAGGGGGGACCCCACGCCATTTTTTTTTCTGTATTTTACCATTCCATCTAAAAAAAAAAAAAATTATTTAAAAAAATATATAAATAATACTTGTGCCTCCAAAAAAGACAAACCAAGTACCTAATCCCATCTAATATAAATAGATATGCTTCAAGCTGCTGGGTTCCATCGTACGACTATCCAAATTATTAATAATGAATGAATTAATAATTATTAATAATGTGTGGGCCAGAAAAGTCCATTTATAATGACAACCACTGTTTTCTATGGGTGAAACGGGTTCAGTGGGAAAGGTACCAAAACGGTAATGAAATGGTAATTTACTGGTTACAACATGCGATGTGAAAGGGGTTTAACTGCTCAGACCCGTTTTAAGAACCGTTTCAAATACCATTTCAAAAGCAGGTTTTGCGATGTGAAAGCAGCATTAGTGCACTTTGTCACAGATGTAGTGACAGTACTGGCATGTATAAAAGCCAGTATGTTGGTGGCTAAGTACCCACTTAATATGTGCTTCTGCAATTACTACCCATGTCTATGCATAGCGTTATCCAGTCCTGCCATTTAAAAAAGTTAGCTGCTATGCTGGCATGTACACAATCGCACAATCGCATATCACCCAATGACATCACCACAAGTGTAATAAAAATAGCTGTATGCAGCTGCTGTGTGATCCACTAGGCCACCAAACATTCGGCCAGTAATAGTAAACAGTGCTGGAAATGCTGGGGCCACTTATGTGTGCACATCGACCATAAGGGTCCACAGAGTCAAATGGTTTGTACTGTAGCATGACAGCATGACTGAATGGGTGCACAGTGCTGGATCAATAGAGATAAGGGGGGTCATTCCGACTAGAGATGAGCGCCTGAAATTTTTCGGGTTTTGTGTTTTGGTTTTGGGTTCGGTTCCGCGGCCGTGTTTTGGGTTCGAACGCGTTTTGGCAAAACCTCACCGAATTTTTTTTGTCGGATTCGGGTGTGTTTTGGATTCGGGTGTTTTTTTCAAAAAACACTAAAAAACAGCTTAAATCATAGAATTTGGGGGTCATTTTGATCCCAAAGTATTATTAACCTCAAAAACCATAATTTACACTCATTTTCAGTCTATTCTGAATACCTCACACCTCACAATATTATTTTTAGTCCTAAAATTTGCACCGAGGTCGCTGTGTGAGTAAGATAAGCGACCCTAGTGGCCGACACAAACACCGGGCCCATCTAGGAGTGGCACTGCAGTGTCACGCAGGATGTCCCTTCCAAAAAACCCTCCCCAAACAGCACATGACGCAAAGAAAAAAAGAGGCGCAATGAGGTAGCTGTGTGAGTAAGATTAGCGACCCTAGTGGCCGACACAAACACCGGGCCCATCTAGGAGTGGCACTGCAGTGTCACGCAGGATGTCCCTTCCAAAAAACCCTCCCCAAACAGCACATGACGCAAAGAAAAAAAGAGGCGCAATGAGGTAGCTGACTGTGTGAGTAAGATTAGCGACCCTAGTGGCCGACACAAACACCGGGCCCATCTAGGAGTGGCACTGCAGTGTCACGCAGGATGTCCCTTCCAAAAAACCCTCCCCAATCAGCACATGATGCAAAGAAAAAGAAAAGAAAAGAGGTGCAAGATGGAATTGTCCTTGGGCCCTCCCACCCACCCTTATGTTGTATAAACAAAACAGGACATGCACACTTTAACCAACCCATCATTTCAGTGACAGGGTCTGCCACACAACTGTGACTGATATGACGGGTTGGTTTGGACCCCCCCCAAAAAAGAAGCAATTAATCTCTCCTTGCACAAACTGGCTCTACAGAGGCAAGATGTCCACCTCATCTTCACCCTCCGATATATCACCGTGTACATCCCCCTCCTCACAGATTATCAATTCGTCCCCACTGGAATCCACCATCTCAGCTCCCTGTGTACTTTGTGGAGGCAATTGCTGCTGGTCAATGTCTCCGCGGAGGAATTGATTATAATTCATTTTAATGAACATCATCTTCTCCACATTTTCTGGATGTAACCTCGTACGCCGATTGCTGACAAGGTGAGCGGCGGCACTAAACACTCTTTCGGAGTACACACTTGTGGGAGGGCAACTTAGGTAGAATAAAGCCAGTTTGTGCAAGGGCCTCCAAATTGCCTCTTTTTCCTGCCAGTATAAGTACGGACTGTGTGACGTGCCTACTTGGATGCGGTCACTCATATAATCCTCCACCATTCTATCAATGTTGAGAGAATCATATGCAGTGACAGTAGACGACATGTCCGTAATCGTTGTCAGGTCCTTCAGTCCGGACCAGATGTCAGCATCAGCAGTCGCTCCAGACTGCCCTGCATCACCGCCAGCGGGTGGGCTCGGAATTCTGAGCCTTTTCCTCGCACCCCCAGTTGCGGGAGAATGTGAAGGAGGAGATGTTGACAGGTCGCGTTCCGCTTGACTTGACAATTTTGTCACCAGCAGGTCTTTCAACCCCAGCAGACCTGTGTCTGCCGGAAAGAGAGATCCAAGGTAGGCTTTAAATCTAGGATCGAGCACGGTGGCCAAAATGTAGTGCTCTGATTTCAACAGATTGACCACCCGTGAATCCTTGTTAAGCGAATTAAGGGCTGCATCCACAAGTCCCACATGCCTAGCGGAATCGCTCCCTTTTAGCTCCTTCTTCAATGCCTCCAGCTTCTTCTGCAAAAGCCTGATGAGGGGAATGACCTGACTCAGGCTGGCAGTGTCTGAACTGACTTCACGTGTGGCAAGTTCAAAGGGCATCAGAACCTTGCACAACGTTGAAATCATTCTCCACTGCACTTGAGACAGGTGCATTCCACCTACTATATCGTGCTCAATTGTATAGGCTTGAATGGCCTTTTGCTGCTCCTCCAACCTCTGAAGCATATAGAGGGTTGAATTCCACCTCGTTACCACTTCTTGCTTCAGATGATGGCAGGGCAGGTTCAGTAGTTTTTGGTGGTGCTCCAGTCTTCTGTACGTGGTGCCTGTACGCCGAAAGTGTCCCGCAATTTTTCTGGCCACCGACAGCATCTCTTGCACGCCCCTGTCGTTTTTTTAAAAATTCTGCACCACCAAATTCAAGGTATGTGCAAAACATGGGACGTGCTGGAATTTGCCCATATTTAATGCACACACAATATTGCTGGCGTTGTCCGATGCCACAAATCCACAGGAGAGTCCAATTGGGGTAAGCCATTCCGCGATGATCTTCCTCAGTTGCCGTAAGAGGTTTTCAGCTGTGTGCGTATTCTGGAAAGCGGTGATACAAAGCGTAGCCTGCCTAGGAAAGAGTTGGCGTTTGCGAGATGCTGCTACTGGTGCCGCCGCTGCTGTTCTTGCGGCGGGAGTCCATACATCTACCCAGTGGGCTGTCACAGTCATATAGTCCTGACCCTGCCCTGCTCCACTTGTCCGCATGTCCGTGGTTAAGTGGACATTGGGTACAACTGCATTTTTTAGGACACTGGTGAGTCTTTTTCTGACGTCCGTGTACATTCTCGGTATCGCCTGCCTAGAGAAGTGGAACCTAGATGGTATTTGGTAACGGGGGCACACTGCCTCAATAAATTGTCTAGTTCCCTGTGAACTAACGGCGGATACCGGACGCACGTCTAACACCAACATAGTTGTCAAGGACTCAGTTATCCGCTTTGCAGTAGGATGACTGCTGTGATATTTCATCTTCCTCGCAAAGGACTGTTGAACAGTCAATTGCTTACTGGAAGTAGTACAAGTGGGCTTACGACTTCCCCTCTGGGATGACCATCGACTCCCAGCGGCAACAACAGCAGCGCCAGCAGCAGTAGGCGTTACACGCAAGGATGCATCGGAGGAATCCCAGGCAGGAGAGGACTCGTCAGAATTGCCAGTGACATGGCCTGCAGGACTATTGGCATTCCTGGGGAAGGAGGAAATTGACACTGAGGGAGTTGGTGGGGTGGTTTGCGTGAGCTTGGTTACAAGAGGAAGGGATTTACTGGTAAGTGGACTGCTTCCGCTGTCACCCAAAGTTTTTGAACTTGTCACTGACTTATTATGAATGCGCTGCAGGTGACGTATAAGGGAGGATGTTCCGAGGTGGTTAACGTCCTTACCCCTACTTATTACAGCTTGACAAAGGGAACACACGGCTTGACACCTGTTGTCCGCATTTCTGGTGAAATACCTCCACACCGAAGAGCTGATTTTTTTGGTATTTTCACCTGGCATGTCAACGGCCATATTCCTCCCACGGACAACAGGTGTCTCCCCGGGTGCCTGACTTAAACAAACCACCTCACCATCAGAATCCTCCTGGTCAATTTCCTCCCCAGCGCCAGCAACACCCATATCCTCCTCATCCTGGTGTACTTCAACACTGACATCTTCAATCTGACTATCAGGAACTGGACTGCGGGTGCTCCTTCCAGCACTTGCAGGGGGCGTGCAAATGGTGGAAGGCGCATGCTCTTCACGTCCAGTGTTGGGAAGGTCAGGCATCGCAACCGACACAATTGGACTCTCCTTGTGGATTTGGGATTTCGAAGAATGCACAGTTCTTTGCTGTGCTGCTTTTGCCAGCTTGAGTCTTTTCATTTTTCTAGCGAGAGGCTGAGTGCTTCCATCCTCATGTGAAGCTGAACCACTAGCCATGAACATAGGCCAGGGCCTCAGCCGTTCCTTGCCACTCCGTGTGGTAAATGGCATATTGGCAAGTTTACGCTTCTCCTCCGACAATTTTATTTTAGGTTTTGGAGTCCTTTTTTTACTGATATTTGGTGTTTTGGATTTGACATGCTCTGTACTATGACATTGGGCATCGGCCTTGGCAGACGACGTTGCTGGCATTTCATCGTCTCGGCCATGACTAGTGGCAGCAGCTTCAGCACGAGGTGGAAGTGGATCTTGATCTTTCCCTAATTTTGGAACCTCAACATTTTTGTTCTCCATATTTTAATAGGCACAACTAAAAGGCACCTCAGGTAAACAATGGAGATGGATGGATTGGATACTAGTATACAATTATGGACGGGCTGCCGAGTGCCGACACAGAGGTAGCCACAGCCGTGAACTACCGCACTGTACTGTGTCTGCTGCTAATATATAGACTGGTTGATAAAGAGATAGTATACTCGTAACTAGTATGTATGTATAAAGAAAGAAAAAAAAACCACGGTTAGGTGGTATATACAATTATGGACGGGCTGCCGAGTGCCGACACAGAGGTAGCCACAGCCGTGAACTACCGCACTGTACTGTGTCTGCTGCTAATATATAGACTGGTTGATAAAGAGATAGTATACTCGTAACTAGTATGTATGTATAAAGAAAG
Organism: Pseudophryne corroboree; assembly: GCF_028390025.1. Lineage (NCBI taxonomy): Eukaryota > Metazoa > Chordata > Amphibia > Anura > Myobatrachidae > Pseudophryne > Pseudophryne corroboree. The sequence goes on along the minus strand of NC_086450.1, from coordinate 381,352,932 downwards.
AAAAAAAAACCACGGTTAGGTGGTATATACAATTATGGACGGGCTGCCGAGTGCCGACACAGAGGTAGCCACAGCCATGAACTACCGCACTGTACTGTGTCTGCTGCTAATATATAGACTGGTTGATAAAGAGATAGTATACTCGTAACTAGTATGTATGTATAAAGAAAGAAAAAAAAAACACGGTTAGGTGGTATATACAATTATGGACGGGCTGCCGAGTGCCGACACAGAGGTAGCCACAGCCGTGAACTACCGCACTGTACTGTGTCTGCTGCTAATATAGACTGGTTGATAAAGAGATAGTATACTCGTAACTAGTATGTATGTATAAAGAAAGAAAAAAAAACCACGGTTAGGTGGTATATACAATTATGGACGGGCTGCCGAGTGCCGACACAGAGGTAGCCACAGCCGTGAACTACCGCACTGTACTGTGTCTGCTGCTAATATATAGACTGGTTGATAAAGAGATAGTATACTCGTAACTAGTATGTATGTATAAAGAAAGAAAAAAAAACCACGGTTAGGTGGTATATACAATTATGGACGGGCTGCCGAGTGCCGACACAGAGGTAGCCACAGCCGTGAACTACCGCACTGTACTGTGTCTGCTGCTAATATATAGACTGGTTGATAAAGAGATAGTATACTCGTAACTAGTATGTATGTATAAAGAAAGAAAAAAAAACCACGGTTAGGTGGTATATACAATTATGGACGGGCTGCCGAGTGCCGACACAGAGGTAGCCACAGCCGTGAACTACCGCACTGTACTGTGTCTGCTGCTAATATATAGACTGGTTGATAAAGAGATAGTATACTCGTAACTAGTATGTATGTATAAAGAAAGAAAAAAAAACCACGGTTAGGTGGTATATACAATTATGGACGGGCTGCCGAGTGCCGACACAGAGGTAGCCACAGCCGTGAACTACCGCACTGTACTGTGTCTGCTGCTAATATAGACTGGTTGATAAAGAGATAGTATACTCGTAACTAGTATGTATGTATAAAGAAAGAAAAAAAAACCACGGTTAGGTGGTATATACAATTATGGACGGGCTGCCGAGTGCCGACACAGAGGTAGCCACAGCCGTGAACTACCGCACTGTACTGTGTCTGCTGCTAATATAGACTGGTTGATAAAGAGATAGTATACTACTAATATTATATATACTGGTGGTCAGGTCACTGGTCACTAGTCACACTGGCAGTGGCACTCCTGCAGCAAAAGTGTGCACTGTTTAATTTTAATATAATATTATGTACTCCTGGCTCCTGCTATAACCTATAACTGGCACTGCAGTAGTGCTCCCCAGTCTCCCCCACAATTATAAGCTGTGTGAGCTGAGCAGTCAGACAGATATATAATATATATAGATGATGCAGCACACTGGCCTGAGCCTGAGCAGTGCACACAGATATGGTATGTGACTGACTGAGTCACTGTGTGTATCGCTTTTTTCAGGCAGAGAACGGATATATTAAATAAACTGCACTGTGTGTCTGGTGGTCACTCACTATATAATATATTATGTACTCCTGGCTCCTGCTATAACCTATAACTGGCACTGCAGTAGTGCTCCCCAGTCTCCCCCACAATTATAAGCTGTGTGAGCTGAGCAGTCAGACAGATATATATAATATTATATATAGATAATAGATGATGCAGCACACTGGCCTGAGCCTGAGCAGTGCACACAGATATGGTATGTGACTGAGTCACTGTGTGCTGTGTATCGCTTTTTTCAGGCAGAGAACGGATTATAAATAAAACTGGTGGTCACTATCAGCAAAACTCTGCACTGTACTGAGTACTCCTAATGCTCCCCAAAATTAGTAAATCAAGTGTCTCTCTAATCTATTCTAAACGGAGAGGACGCCAGCCACGTCCTCTCCCTATCAATCTCAATGCACGTGTGAAAATGGCGGCGACGCGCGGCTCCTTATATAGAATCCGAGTCTCGCGATAGAATCCGAGCCTCGCGAGAATCCGACAGCGTCATGATGACGTTCGGGCGCGCTCGGGTTAACCGAGCAAGGCGGGAAGATCCGAGTCGCTCGGACCCGTGAAAAAAAACATGAAGTTCTGGCGGGTTCGGATTCAGAGAAACCGAACCCGCTCATCTCTAATTCCGACCTGACCGCACGCTAGCTATTTTTTGCAGCGCTGCGATCAGATAGACGCCGCCTATAGGGGAGTGTATTTTCGCTTTGCAAATGTGCGAACGCTTGTGCAGCCAAGCGGTACAAAACAGTTTTGTGCAGTTTCTGAGTAAGTCTCAGATCACGTCAGCCTGTCCGGTCCCGGAATTGACGTCAGACACCCGCCCTGCAAACGCTTGACACACCTGCGTTTTTCCCACCACTCCCTGAAAACGGTCAGTTGACACTCATAAACACCTTCTTCCTGTCAATCTTCTTGCGATCAGCTGTGCGAATGGATTCTTCGTTAAATCCATCGCCAAGCAACGATCCACTTTGTACTCGTACGAAGCGCTTGCGCATTGCGGTGCATACGCATGCGCAGTTTTGCTGAGTTTTGACCTGATCGCAGCGCTGCAAAAAAAGCTAGCGTGTGATCAGGTCGGAATGACCCCCCCAGGTGCGGGCACACTTATTGGGAAAGCATAACTCCAATCTGTGTGGATGTCTAAGTTTTTCTGCCAGTTTTTTTTCTAATCTTTTATATTGTAAGCAGAGTTCTTACTGTGCTTTTTGCTTTTTTGTTTAATCCCCTCTATACCAAAAAGGACATTAGAACATAGCAAAAATAGGTAATCCAGTCTTGGACTGTCTGCTGGTTAATCCTGTTTCACCACCTGCTGTATTTTTGTTGAACACAACTGTTGGATTATCTGCAGATTGCTTTCCTATTTAATTCACTTATAAAGTATGTTTTATGTTCATAGCGGTAGTAGCTGCTGTACAACCATAAATATGGGATTTCAGTCATATATAAAAATGTATAAATTCAACTTCTTTAGTTTTGCTCTCAGATCTAAATTATAATGTAGCGCATGCACACAGATAAAAGAGACTACACATGTTTGGGTATCTTAGTGCAGTGACAACACTGGTTTGCACATACATGATATTGGTCCCAGAGGAAAACCGTAACAATAAATGCAGTATAGACTCTTCATGAAAGGGTCCATAGATAAACCCCACCACTACCATTCACCCTCTCCAGACGATAGTCTAAGGTACAATGGGGGTAATTCCAAGTTGATCGCAGCAGGACATTTTTTAGCAATTGGGCAAAACCATGTGCACTGCAGGGGAGGCAGATATAACATGTGCAGAGAGAGTTAGATTTGGGTGTGGTGTGTTCAATCTGCAATCTAATTTGCAGTGTAAAAATAAAGCAGCCAGTATTTACCCTGCACAGAAACAAAATAACCCACCCAAATCTCACTCTCTCTGCACATGTTATATCTGCATCCCCTGCAGTGCACATGGTTTTGCCCTACTGCTAAAAAAATTCCTGCTGCGATCAACTTGGAATTACCCCCAATGTAAATACTGACACATTTTGGTATGTGTGTGCGGGATCTGTTCATACTGGCGTTCAGAATCCCGATAGTCGACACCCCTACATTGATCAAAATGCCAGCATCGGGATACCGAATGCTGAAATCCCAATTGATCTCTGCCGGGAGTCCTCAGTGGTAAACTGAGTGGGGTGGGGGGGGGGGGGGGGTATTTGGGTCACAGAGGTTAGGTTTAGGCTGCGGGGGGCATTAGGTTTACGCACCACTGGGGACAGTTAGGGTTAGGTTTTGGGGGGGAGGGGAGGTTAGGCTGTGGGGAGGGAGGGTTAGTGGGGTAAGGGGGAGGGTAAACATATTTACCTGACATGGGAGTCTCTGCATGGTCATATGATCGCCGCCATCCCATCCGACAGTGTATCGTACGTGCAGCAGTACAGATATGCATATATTCATGCTACAAAAACTATCAACACTAAAGAAAAATCCAAACAGTGAATATACAAAGGGTGTAAATGCTGTTTTTGCATGTTGCCTGTTTTGCACGTAGTACTGTACATCAAGAGCCGAAACAGCTGAGCTAGGATGTGCCCCCTCCCCCAAACTGTCCACTCTGCTCATATAGTGCCCCTTTCTGCAGTGCAAGATGGCATTGCCAAGGTGCATAATTGCACATTGTCGCTGGATTGATGCCTAACTCTACATGAAGCCCTAAGAATATTTCTATTCTCGCTTAAGAATTATTTCCCACTGTTTCTCATAAAACTCTTTTAGCTCAGGAATATTCTGATATATTCTTGCACACACTGCATGTTTGAGATCTCCAAATAGATGTTCAATAAATATTCAATGCCGGGGATTGTGTAGACCATTCCAAAACCCTAATCTCTTGTTCCTGTAAGTAATTCATGGCTGACTTTGAATTATGTTTTGGATGTATTTTTGTTACTGAAATATCCAACCTCTTTTCACATTCAGTGTTTTCAGTAAGTCTAGGATATTTGTTTCTTGGATCTGTTTAAGTGTAGATGAATCCAGTCGTCCTTCCACCTGGACAATTATTCTGGCAACACAGGATGCCACCCAGCTGCAAAGTATATTGCGCCAGACTCACAGATGCACGCAATGGCTTGTGCTGCTGCGATAATTTACTAATGACTCTGATGCCGACTTGTTTATGTAGACGCCCACTGCCGTCATCAAACATTCGCCGCTCACTTAAAAGGTGGAAACATTGATTGCACAGCAAATCTCTGAACAACTTCATGCTGTCTCAGGATGAGCTTCTCACCTTCTCACACAAGATAGTCCTGACATGCCTGCGATTCTAGCCACCATCGCTTAACTCCCCCAAATGCTGACCTATCAATCACTTTGTGAATAAATCCTCTCCGACCATCATGGTACATGCGCTGTGCAACTCTGAAAAATTAGACGTGACAAAGCATCACTCCACTGGGTCCAACGCTGACATTGCATACACCTCTATAGAACCAGGGTTAATTCTTAGCAGTTGTCAAAGGTATACTTTTCCTCCACTGGTTTTCTACAAATATGTTTTTGTAGTTGTGGCCAAAAGCTAAATCTACTTTAGTTCATCCACAACAATTTATTCTACTAGGTTTTGGCTTGTTTAAATGCATACTTGCCTACATTTTAAATGTCCCTTCCGGGAGATACTGGACGTCGAGGTTTGTGGAGAAAGGGCGTGGTCCCGTGGTGTCACAAATTGTTTAATGATGGCTCCATACTTCACTATACAACTCTGTGATTAAGACCATATTGGCTCAGGAAACCGGCCACCAAAGGCACAATTTAAAGCAAATCATATTATCAGACCCTCGGACCACCTACTAGTGAGTGGGATCTGGAAAGCTGGTCTACACTCCATGGAATTCAGGAGAGGTCACCAAAATTTGTGAGTCTCCTGGACATTTTGGGAAAGTATGCAAGTATGTCTGTGTGTTCTTCTTATTTCAGAAACTGACTTTTATGTTGAGGTTGTAGTTCCCTTCTGACATCTGTAATGTTTTGTATGCAACCCACCCTGTATTATGAATCACTACTCTGGTGTCAGTCAAACCTTTCTGCACATCTTTTGTAATGATACTTGGCTTCTACTTTGAATATCTGACCAGTTTCCGATCAGTTCTGTCAGAGTTTTTGGGGGTTTTCCAGATCTTGCCATTATTTTGACAGTGTCCCTTAACACAAGTGAAACTTTCAAGCATGAAGCATTTAGATTATGTTATTATATATTTATGTGTAGTCTGTTTTTGTAACAGTCAGTTATCTTAGTTATCAATGCCTTAGTCCTTTGCTTCTATGAGCCCTTGGTTTTTGATTATAGTCACAAAATTCTGAAAGCTTAGATGGTCATAGAATCTGCTTGATTTGTATTGGTTTGTTTTTACTGTGATCAGTTGAAGGAAGTGTTGATAATTTGGTACTGTAGCTGTGTAATGTGTCAGAAGGAGAAAGTGTAAAGTAAGTTACTTAGGGGTCTATTCATTATTAATGTCAATGGCCCAGTGCAATATAAGGATCAAACTCATCGCGAGCAATGGTAGCAGATCCAAAACTGCGGCAGCAATTCAATATTTCTCTGCTGCAGGGGAAGTCCCCACAATCCCAATTGCTGCTTTTACCACAAATTAGCAGCAGCAAAAAATTATCTGTTACCACAAGTGCACAGAGAGTGTTGGAGAGGGTGGAGGGATCCAAATGGGTCCTTCCGCGTAACCTCGACATTCCAACAGAGAGGGCTGGGGCTCCGGGAACTAAGGCACCTGAAGATGGTTTCAGTTCCCACAATAAAACTACGATATGTTCAGTTTTCAGAACTTGATGAAATTAGGTCCCTGTAGTGTTGTATAAGACAGTGATCTGTGCAGGAGATATTAGTGATATCTCCGGCATTTAAGCAATGCTGCATGGGTCAATAGGTGAAAATATCTAAATACCATTCATTATAGGGGAAGCCAATTGGTATAGTAGGCCTTCTCTTTGGAATGGACTATAAACTGGTGGTAGCTGTTATATTGGACTCCCTTGGACTGACTCCATAGACCTACCGTCTGCTGTTCCACCCCTTTAAATGTGCTCTGAAGGATTCTATGTTATTTTTCAACATTTACATAGAAAACAGAAACATAGAATTTGACGGCAGATGAGAACCACATGGACGATCTAGTCTGCCCCTTTTTTACCATATTTTTACCTCAAACCTCATTTGATCCTTATTCTTATGCGGCAAACAGTGCTGATGAGACATTTTGGGGGCCAAGGTACTAGAGATGGACTGTAGCCATGTTTTTCCGAAAAACTCTACCTTGATGACAAACTTGGCCTCACAGACGAGCCATGGTCTGGGTAGTTAGTACCTACCCCCCATCTTTCTCAGTGCCTCTGGTGGCAGATTTTGTCAGCCTGCACTATATATTAAGGATTAGATTATGCAGCAAAATGTGCTGGAGCAATTTCTGTACATACTAACTCCTCCCTTGCACATTGGCAAAGTTGTTGCCTGTTGCTGTTTATCTGGTGTTTTTTCTAAAGCTGAGTAACAGATGAACAAGTTATTTAGTTTTACTTATGGATTCTTATGATCACAAGAAAACTTGAAGACTCATAAACATGAGTAAGTGACAATAACAGTTGAAAGTTGCCAAGCAGCACATCTCTAGGTACCATTACATGGTAGATTTAAAGTGAAGGATTTCACCTGTAAGTCACAGTTCTACTTTGTCTCCTTGAAACTGACCCTCTTTTGCTTGGCTGGATTATCCCCAACTAAGTTTTAAACTTTGGGAGCAAACTGGAAAGTCTTGGACAAAATTCCCTGCATTGTCTGGGGGCCTGGTGGAGGCTCGGCAAGCTGTGGAGGAGTTTGCCTTGGTGGCCATAGAGACAATAGTGTCCACTGGCTGTTAAGTGGATATGTTGTGATAAACTGGAATGGAAGCTGTAATTGGGGAACAAATAATGACTGGGTAAGGTTAAGACATAGAAGTACAAGACAATGATATTATATAAAACAAGTGAACAAAAAACACCTTTCCCTAATTTTACACCTAACAAGATCAACAGGTGGCACTTTTTATTTTCTTTTTTATTTGAGTTTCTTAAAAATATCCACTGTTAGGGCTCTTTGAGTACTTGATCTGAAATACAGTGCTGTAATTACTTAAGGGACAATTAAATGGATCACCAGTTGTGTTGTGTTAATCATATATATATATATATATATATATATATATATACATACACATACACTGCTCAAAAAAATAAAGGGAACACTTAACACAATGTAACTCCAAGTCAATCACACTTCTGTGAAATCAAACTGTCCACTTAGGAAGCAACACTGATTGACAATCAATTTCACATGCTGTTGTGCAAATGGAATGGACAACAGGTGGAAATTATAAGCAATTAGCAAGACACCCCCAATAAAGGAGTTGTTCTGCAGGTGGTGACCACAGACCACTTCTCAGCCCCTATGCTTTCTGGCTGATGTTTTGGTCACTTTTGAAAGCTGGCGGTGCTTTCCCTCTAGTGGTAGCATGAGACGGAGTCTACAACCCATACAAGTGGCTCAGGTAGTGCAGCTTGTGTCTGTCAGCGTAGTGTCCAGAGCATGGAGGTGCTACCAGGAGACAGGCCAGTTCATCAGGAGACATGGAGGAGGCCGTAGGAGAGCAACAACCCAGCAGCAGGACCGCTACCTCCACCTTTGTGCAAGGAGGAACAGGAGGAGCATTGCCAGAGACCTGCAAAATGACCTCCAGCAAGCCAGAAATGTGCATGTGTCTACTCAAACGATCAGAAACAGACTCCATGAGGGTGGTATGAGGGCCCGACGTCCACAGGTGGGGGTTGTGCTTACAGCCCAACACCGTGCAGGACGTTTGGCATTTGCCAGAGAACACCAAGATTGGCAAATTCGCCACTGGCGCCCTGTGCTCTTCACAGATGAAAGCAGGTTCTCACTGAGCACATGTGACAGACGTGACAGAGTCTGGAGACGCCAAGGAGAACGTTCTGCTGCCTGCAACATCCTCCAGCATGACCGGTTTGGCAGTGGGTCAGTAATGGTGTGGGGTGGCATTTCTTTGGAGGGCTGCACAGCCCTCCATGTGCTCGCCAGAGGTAGCCTGACTGCCATTAGGTACCGAGATGAGATCCTCAGACCCCTTGTGAGACCTTATGCTGGTGCGGCTGGCCCTGGGTTCCTCCTAATGCAAGACAATGCTAGACCTCATGTGGCTGGAGTGTGTCAGCAGTTCCTGCAAGAAGAAGGCATTGATGCTATGGACTGGTCCGCCCGTTCCCCAGACCTGAATCCAATTGAGCACATCTGGGACATCATGTCTCGCTCCATCCACCAACGCCATGTTGCACCACAGACTGTCCAGGAGTTGGCGGATGCTTTAGTCCAGGTCTGGGAGGAGATTCCTCAGGAGACCATCTGCCACCTCATCAGGAGCATGCCCAGGCATTGTAGGGAGGTCATACAGGCACGTGGAGGCCACACACACACTACTGAGCCTCATTTTGACTTGTTTTAAGGACATTACATCAAAGTTGGATCTGCCTGTAGTGTGTTTTTCAACTTTAATTTTGAGTGTCACTCCAAATCCAGACCTCCATGGGTTAATAAATTTGATTCCCATTGATAATTTTTGTGTGATTTTGTTGTCAGCACATTCAACTATGTAAAGAACAAAGTATTTAATAAGAATATTTCATTCATTCAGATCTAGGATGTGTTATTTTAGTGTTCCCTTTATATTTTTGAGCAGCGTATATATATATATATATATATATATATATAGACACAATATTCAGAGGGCGCACAACAATATTACTATTTCAAAAGAGAAATCCAACCAGCGTGACCCAAAAGACAGTAGATTTAATAAAATGGATTAAAATTCTAATACATTAAAATTCAATACAATGATATAATGTTTCATAAGTACAATAATCATTTGTACAAAAACATGGTACTTTCTAAAAAGATTTTTTATACAAGGGTTTTGTGTAAAAAAATCTTTTTAGAAAGTACCATGTTTTTGTACAAATGATTATTGTACTTATGAAACATTATATCATTGTATTGAATTTTAATGTATTAGAATTTTAATCCATTTTATTAAATCTACTGTCTTTTGGGTCACGCTGGTTGGATTTCTCTTTTGAAATCGTAATATTGTTGTGCGCCCTCTGAATATTGTGTCTATAACCTATGTTTATCTCCCACTAGCAGGGAGTTTTTCAAGAGGTGCTGCCTGACTATAATACAGCGCGAGATAAGGGTATTGTTGTTCTATATATATACATATACAGTATATTCTGTACTTTAGGTATTCTTAGGTCCCATAACCGGGTAGAAGCATGTAAACCGTAAGTACCTAACCTCACTGACCCAGTGAAAAGCACTGAGCACTACTTAGAAATGTTACCAGGCATGTAGCAGTTAGTATTCAACTGATGAATGGATGGAGCGCAAAATCAATACAGGTTGAGTATCCCATATCCAAATATTCCGAAATACGGAATATTCCGAAATACGGACTTTTTTGAGTGAGAGTGAAATAGTAAAACCTTTGTTTTTTAATGGCTCAATGTACACAAACTTTGTTTAATACACAAAGTTATTAATAATATTGTATTAAATTACCTTCAGGCTGTGTGTATAAGGTGTATATGAAACATAAATGATTTGTGTGAATGTACACACACTTTGTTTAACGCACAAAGTTATAAAAAATATTGGCTAAAATTACCTTCAGGCTGTGTGTATAAGGTGTATATGTAACATAAACGCATTCTGTGCTTAGACTTAGGTCCCATCACCATGATATCTCATTATGGTATGCGATTATTCCAAAATACGGAAAAATCCGATATCCAAAATACCTCTGGTCCCAAGCATTTTGGATAAAGGATACTCAACCTGTATATACATTTTAAAAATGCACATTTAATATCAATGATTAAAAACATAAGATATAACATGTCTCCATATCCGCAATATAGGTAGATGTTAAACAATATGTATGATAATATGATTAACATATATATACCGATATTGCTGACCTCAACAGATCCTAACAATGAAAAAATGTCCAATGAGAGCACATGCAGAACCAGAAATGAAAATATAATTAGTTTCAGATGTTATTCATTTCAATGCAGTCATTTAGACCTCTTGGGCATAGAGTTCCCAATGTGAAGATCCAATAAGCTTCACGCTTACAAAGGAGGTTGAACCTGTCTCCACCTCTGTGTGTGTTCTTTATCTGTTCAATCCCCTGTAGACTTAAACAAGTAACATCACCTTTGTGCTTCATGATAACATGTTGTGCTAAACTATGACGACTTAGTCCCCTGCGTATGTTGTTCTTATGTTCTAAAAAATATGAACTTTCAATCTAAGCTGCTCAAAAAGCATTTACGGTACCAGTTGGAACGTTTGTATGTGATCACAGACTTTGTAGCCATTGAGGTTTTAAAAGGAACTGTGCTGTACTGATCATTTACTGAATTGTGCTATTTTGATAGCCTTTTTAACATCTACCTATATTGCAGATATGGAGACATGTTATATCTAATGTTTTTAATCATTGATATTAAATGTGCATTTTTAAAATTGATATATTGATATTGCCCTTCCTCCTTTCATCAGTTGAATACTTTGTTGCAGTGTAATGGTATTATAGAATACTTATGGGAGCTGCAATTCTCTATTTGTGATTGACCATCAGTTAAAAATTTAAGAGCGCCTGATTTTATTATTTTAAATATATAATTATACAAATGTAGCAGATAGCATCACATCACACAATTGAGAAACTGGGTCTACAATAATTTACAGTGATTTATGTTTTTTCTAATGTTCCCAGAGAAAAATATATCTGTAGTGGGCAATCCTAGAATTATCATATTTTGAATAAGGTGCAAGAAGAATTGTTTAATAACCTATAAGGCCATAAGTGTGTTGACAAGCAACTGAGCAATATACAGTATGGAAAAACTACACTCAGTGAATCCTGGAGGTAGAAGGGAAAAAGGAAGCCAAGTTATATTCTTGAAACATCTCCATCCTTTTCATAAGGGTTAGCCTCTATCTCAGGTGCTAATCAAATAAGTTTGTGGAAGAAGTTGAAAACGAGTTGTCTTACTGCTGACATTCTTGTAAAGAACAAATGTTACTCTTGACAAACTTTTTTTTTTGCAAACCTCCTTCTGGTTTCTGCTGGAAGTCCTAAGCTGTCCCCCCTTGTGTGCAGGTGTGGAGAGCATTGAGATGTGAAAAGAACTGTATTTGCTGATTATTGGAAAGAACAGCTACACATTATCACGTCCCCATGCGCCGGCATACCTAAACACTTAAAAATTTCAGTATCAGCAATGTATCAGCTTAAACTGTTATAACTTTAGGCAGTGCCAAAGCAGTTATGAGTGATTATAAGATTGCCAAGCAACAGTTAAGAGACTGCACCTGATACTGAAGTCTGGTTGCAGAACATCGGTACAAAAGGGGTGTTGCTATAATGTATACACCAGACGGCGCAAGGGAATGTTGCCTATGGAGAACACTGACCCAAATTGGATTTCACCTTTTATCCAACAACAAATATAACATAGAAAAGGGAACGGGTCAGTTAAATCCTTTGGCGCATGGGAAAAGGGGCAAAAAAAGGCCTATGGATATAGTACAAATTACTTCCCTAAGTCTATTTCAACAAAACTTGAAGGAAATGTTCTGCGTACCCCCACTCACACTGCGGGAGTAAGACGTATCCATAAAGGTATCTTTTTCTTTCAATCGTGAACAAAAATATTACAACTGTCCAGACCTTATATCAAAAGGCAATCCGAAGTGTGGCAATAAAGAAACAGAGTATCATACCCCAACTCACACGAGAAGAAACTCGATGACTCCTATCAAGGTATCTTTGAATATTCAATGTAGCTCTTAGTATGACTCCTCAGCACGCGATGGTCTCATGGGATTAGAAAGATAAAACAGACATACAATGTGTAGTATTGCAAATGACCCCACTCTTATATATGATGACATAGGATATGGGTAACCTACACCATAATAGTGTCATATGCCTGTACCACAATTGCTAGGTGCACTGTACATCTACCCTTCACCGTGGTAAAAAATGAAGCCAAAGCGTACCCCTAACTCACACAGTGAATAATGGGGTAACTCCTGTCAAGGTATCTTTATATCACCAACCACATCTATTTGGCGTACCCCAACTCACGGATGAAGGTGTAGACTGATTCTCATCTGGGTTTCTTTACTGTCTTGGTGTTTTTCTCAACCATTAAACAATTGGACTCAAAACAACTCTTCTTATTCCATTCAATCCACAATGTGGTTTATTGATCCAAAAAAAATTCACCAATCAGATAGAACACGTGCAAATTTGCAAAAATAAAAAATAAAAAACTTTTAAAATATCCCCAAGTCTTTCAATAATTAATACCAATAAAACGAAGTTCTTACAAAGATGAAAAAAAATATATTCAAAAAATCCAAAATTAACTCCAGTATAGTCTATTAAAAAAGAGATTAATGGCTACTCACACAGCGGTATGTCTTGATAAAGGTCCAAGGACCGAAACGCGTCGACATACCGCTGTGTGAGTAGCCATTAATCTCTTTTTTAATAGACTATACTGGAGTTCATTTTGGATTTTTTTAATATATTTTTTTTCATCTTTGTAAAAACTTCGTACTTAGGGAAGTAATTTGTACTATATCCATAGGCCTTTTTTTTGCCCCTTTTCCCATGCGCCAAAGGATTTAACTGACCCGTTCCCTTTTCTATGTTATGGTTGCAGAACATGCCAGGCGTGTGTAACAGAAGTTATTAAAGTGGAGGAAGTAAGAATCTGTACATCAGTTGCCATCTACGGAGGAAAGATAGTCCCAGATTTATCAAGCCTTGGAGAGTGCTAAATTGCCCGGTGGTAAAGTAACAGCCAATCAGCTCCTAACTACCACGTTACAGGCTGGGTTTTAAAAATGACATTTAGGAGGAGCTGATTGGTTGGTACTTTATTACCTTACAATTTATCACTCTTCCAGGCTTGATAAATTTGGGCCATAATGTGAAAACTTGTAAGTAGTCAAAATTGATCTTAAATTGTGTGAAGTTTCAATTGGACCACTGTAAATCCCAGAAGTGCCTTGTGGTTTGATCTTCACAGATGCCAGGTTTACAAATTAAGGACTCATTAAGCTCATTTGAGGTTGTGCCAGTCATTATCTTCTGCAATGTATATGAAAATGTTTCTTAACATTCTCCACATAACAAACCTCTCTCTGCACAGAAGGTTTTTAACTGGTCACACCACCTCCCACCAATCTTTTAAATGTGGCATACTAAGCAGATCTAATGTAGATTTAATCTTTAGTCGTGCAAATTTGTGAATGCATCGCAGATCGCTATCCACTCGCAGACGCATACGCAGAACATCGAAGAATCTTTGCCGTCTGAGCAAATGTGAGTAGGTCTGAGGCTGCCAGTAATCTGCAACAGAGACGGCCTGAAAGTGGTCTGCGCTGACGTCAGAGAAGCTTCCAAAATACGCCTGCGCATGCCTGCATTTTTTCTGACACACCCAAAAAACAGCAGATTTCCATCCACAAATGCCGGATTCCAGTCAGTCATTGCGATTATGATCTGTATCAAATTCTATCACTATTACCCCTTACAAGTGCGCAATGCGAATGCTATGCATGTGTAGATGTTTGATAATCGCTTAATTTGCGATATCTCTGAATAACGATCCATGCAGAATTAGGCCCACTAAGCCTTGGAGAGAGGGGAGAAAGAGAAAGTACCAACCAATCAGCTCCTGCCCGTCATGTTACAGGCTGTGTTTGAAAAATTACAGGAGCTGGTTAGCTGCTACGTTATCTTTCTCTAAGGCTCTCCGAGTAAATAGACCCCCAAGTCTCCCAGAGAACTACTGTACTGCTTTTATAACTCCTTCCAAGGTATGAAATGGCAGCTTTCCTAATGTTTCTCTTCTGCTTGTAAATCTGCTAATCCTTCTTTGGGATGTAGTCAAAAGGTTGGCAATGACAATGGTTATACCTCAGTGTCAACGTTTATTATGTGGACATGGTTACAGTGTCAACAGGCAATGTGTCAACATTTTCAGTTTATCAACAAGTGAAATATCGACATTGTAAGAATGTCGACATCAGTCTTAGGCTGTGTGCTGACATTCATAATGGTGACACCACAAAGTTGTGATGTCAACACTGTTAAAATGGTGACAGACACTGTGTTGACATTCTCAAGATGTCGATAGATGAAATGTCAACATTAGGGTTAGGCTACGGGCAGGAGAGTTAGGGTTAGGCTGTGGAGGGAGGTTAGGCACTAGAGGGTAGGGTAGAAGTAGGGATTAGGGATAGCGGAGACGGTCTCATGACCATTGGGACACTGAAGATGCTGCTGCAGCCGCCACATGTAGGTAAGTCAGAGCTTGGGCACCAGGGACATTATGTCGGCATTCTAACTTTGTCAAAATTTCATAACTATCTATATGATGTATGTTGACACGATGACTGCCAAGATATCATACCTAACCCTTTTTTATAGTATAGCCATACCCTCCAACCATCCCAATTGTGACACATTTTGGGCCTCCATGTTGCACTTCAGCAGAGGCACGCATTTCTGTGTGTATTATACACACACCCAATTTCACAAGGAAATTATCAAGTTATCATTATCAATTTAAATAATAACAGAAGCTACAAAAAAAAATGAAGAGAAAACAGGGGGTATTTTTAAACTGATAGGAAGTTGGTGTTTGAGGTGTCATTTACATTTTTGATCTGTGTGAATTGTCTCCCTTATTGTGCAGTGTGTGTACTTCTGGTTTCCTTTTTTAGAGAACTGTCACAAAGTCAGGGTGCTTCACCTACATACCTGGTGACTGATAAATTACCTCCATTTTAGCAACTGGAATTTGATTGTGTGACAACACTACCGGCCTGTGTGGGGTCACGTAATGGGCGGGACTTTCCTGTTTCCTGTTAGTACACCAGCATTGGACTGTGGTACAGTGTACAGGAGTCCGCGCTGGTGCAGAAACGAATCATGTAGGAAACCATCTGTTACTTCGTGTTGCTGGCATTGTAGCCTCTAATTCCTAATTAACCTTTCTTAAAGAACTGTCAGCACGTTTAGACTGTGCATTTTAATGAGCAAGGAAACTCAATCCATTGAAAATGAATAGTTAATGTAAAAAAATGTGTAGAATAATAACTCAATGACATTATTTGCTAGAATGCACATTTATTATTCCGTGCTAGGACTGTTTTATCCCCCATCGCTGTGGTACATTGGTGATTCGAATCTGCATCTTCGGACCCAGCACTCGGATCTGTAATGCAGGCAGTAGACGTCTTCAGCCCTCAGATGCTTCCTGCTGCATTAGCATATTTCAGCATCACTGCTGCGTCCAAAGACGCAACAGCAGTGTTATTAGCTATTAGTTTGCAGCATTTGCCACATGATTAAGCCTAAGGCTACACAGATTGGCTGCCTCATCTGCCCTGCACAGAAACTGGCCTTGGTGCTTTCAGAAAACGGGGATGACACCCCCATCCTCGAAACGCTGCCCAGCGACGCCCCCACCACTCCTCTAATGGGCCGCTGCCTGTCAGTCAGGCTGCAGATTAGGGGTCACTGCATGCAATGCATACACTGTCCACCAACCATCAAAGTTGCACACTATCAGGATGTTGGGCTGAAATCTTAATAAAGCCGTATCATTTAAAGCATGAGTTAGGGCAATGGGGCACAGGAAGCAGTGATGGAACAAGACTGCGGTAACCACAGCGGGGATTTATTTGCAGTGTCAGTGACAGTGTACCGATCTACTCACCCGGAGGTTACTGAAAATCGTGTGGCACTCCCCGCCACCTGGAAAGGTAGGCAAGTCTCTCGGAGCTGACCCCAAGCCACCTTCACTTCTGCTCCCTTCCCCTTCCCGCAAAAGAGGATAGGGCAAAGCCTTGTTTTGCATTGAATCGTTTCATCGTAGCCCACCAACCCCCCTTACATTGACAGTAAACTGGCCATTTAATGGGTTAGTGGCGACACATGCATGTCACAGTCATTTCGGGGGCGTGTCACAGCTGCGTTCCCATACGCAGTTACAGTGTCTCCGACAACTTACTTCCTGCGGCCATGCTGCACGGTCACATCCAGTGTCTGCGTCTTCATACAGAAGGCAGGGCCGTCTTTTCGTATGGGCTCAATGGGCTCTTGCCCAAGGGACCCAGGAGCATAAGGGCCCTAGGCTGATAGCTGAGGGTCCCCTCTTTCCAGAGGTACCAAATTTTTGAAAATCGGCCATAGGGAACCAGAGATATCCGACTTCAAAGCAGTGGTCCCCATCCAAGCCTGTTAGTTGCTCTTGCCAGCCAGATATCTCGGGCTCTGTATGATGTAGAGTTTTTCTGAGGGTACATTTCAAAAGCTGGGACTCTCCACTTTTGGTGGACACTGGCAGCTTGTCTCTACTATGTCCAGAACCAGAGATATCAGCCTTCAAGCAGCTGGTCCCTGCTCCAGCTCCACACGCCTGGGATGCAGTTTTATATTTTCATTGGTGGATTGCTCTGGCTCCTGAACTCTGATCCCCAAGTCCCCAGAACCTCCTGACATGACAGATGAGACTTTCTCATTTTTATCCCATTCAAATCTAAGAAATCATTTTCCAGGAACTTGAGATACTGTATCTACAGTCATGCAAGCTGTCCTCTCACCAGAAAATGATGAATATTAAGCCCACTCCGCTATCCACACCTCCCCTGTGTATTAAACACTCCCTGCCACCCTGGAGGTTATGTACCCGGCCCCTTCATTCAGCCCAATGCCACCTTCTACAGTTTAGTGTTCTCCATCCTGCCCCATCTGTGCAGTAAAGGAGTAATTAGCAGATTACTGCTCCAGGTTCTACATGCTGAGCGGAAGATAGAACCCCCCTACCCCCGCAGGACATCAAAGCTGCCGCTGATAGCCCCCCCCCCCCCCCCTGGAGGATGGGTAGGGGCCCCAGTACATTGCTGTGCCCAGGGGCCCACACTGCTGTTAAGACGGCCCTGACAGAAGGGGCGGATCTCTGATGCCTTCATTGGGAATCTCAATACAAATCCCAGCGGCTGCGACATTGACATATTTTCACACTGCGTACTGACTTGCAGCTGCCACTATATTTGTGTGCACCTCTGAATCAGTCCATCGTTGAGTACAACCGCTGCTGACTTGGGTACAACTCTGAATCATAGAAAGATAGAAACATAGAATTTGACGGCAGATAAGAACCACTTGGCCCATCTAGTCTGCCCCTTTTTTATTTTATTCTTTAGGCAATCTCAACCCTTTTTTAACCTTAATTCTTTGTAAGGATAAAAAAGGGTTGAGATTGCCTAAAGGATAAAATAAAATCTGACCCATAATGAGCAAAGACAAGCCTGGTTTAATGTTATACTGGCCAACATCTGGCTGCTGATACTATAATTGGACATATTTGTAGCAAATTCATTTCCAGTGCTTGTCACTGTGTACCGCATTGCTCTTGCAACTTGCAGAAGCAGAGGGTATATTGCCGGGAATATATCCAGAAACAAATGGTATCATAGAAATGAATGGGATCCGGTCTTTAGGTCGACAGCACTTAGGTCAACACTCATTAGGTCGACCACTATTGGTCGACATGCATTAGGTTGACATGGTCTATATGTCGACATGGTCACTAGGTCGACATGGACAGGGTCGACATGGGGGAAGTCGACATGATGTTTTTAAAAAAATTTTTTACAACTTTTTCATACTTTAGGATCCACGTGGACTACGATTGGGAATAGTAAGAGTGAGGCACCTTGCCCAAAGCATGGCGAGTTCCACCACCTGTAATGCTAGGGGGAACTAGTTCCACCTCCTCCATGACACTGCACAGTAATTTCAAAAGAAACGCCCGCCCCATCACCTACATCAATAGATAATGCATGCGGCGCTAGTGTTACTGATGGGCTGCAGCCACCTTCCCCTTCCTCAGGTCCTGGTGGCTCCATGGTCCTTCTCCATCTACAGCCCATCCCTCCTGGTAGTCAAACACATGCTTTGTCTGTCAGACAGCATTTGTCCCCTTCTCAAGTCCCAGTGGCTACCTTTTCCGTCACAGCATACGTGATGCCATGCTGGTACGGTTGCTGAAGTAAAGAAGAGCCATGGAGAGGAGCAGGTTCTGTGCATCTTGACGACAAGATGAGAGGGGGCAGGCGGGACAAGAGAGGTGGTGAAGCTTCTGGGGTGACAGAAGCAGAGATGTGTATCAGGGGCAACACTGTGGCACTATGTGTAAGGGGCACTATTACTGTTGATATTCTGTATATAAGCGTCACTACTACTGTGGGCATTTTGTGTATAAGCAGCACTACAGTGGTCATTATGTGTAAGGGGCACTACAACTGTGGGCATTATGTGTAAGGGGCATTACTACTGTGGGAATTGTGTATATGGGGCTGTACTGTGTATAACATGTATAAAGGGGCGTGCAACTTGAATAAAGGGCACTACTGAGTGATGTAACCTGAATAAGGGGCATTGCTATGTGGTGTAATATGAAACAGGGGCACTACATGCGGTATAAGGTGAATAAGATTGTGGTACTGTGTTGTGTAATTAGAATTGGCGGTACTATTTTGTGACCATGCTGCTTCCTTGTGAGATCAATGCCCCTACATAAAGTATGAGAAGTAGGGCACTAATTTATAGTTTGCAGGAGGTTGCCGAAAACCCTAGCACTGGCCCTGGCTCCGCTTAATGTGAGGAGGGGGGGAGGGTAGGTGGCGGGGTAAATGAGTTCCACTACCTCTCCAGGACCACTTTAAGACCTGATCCACACCCAAAATGAATAACCAACCTTTTCCAAATTACTAGCGTAAAGAATAAATACATCATTTAAAAGAGCAATATCTATCAAATAATAGCTTGTGATCCCTCATGTTAGCAGAGCGGCAGACTAGGACTAAGGTGCATGAGATCTGAGTAATATTAGAGTTGGCCATCGGGTCTGTATGATTTAAAATGCCAACACGATCCTGCTGTGCAGTCAGCTGACAGCTTTGCTCTGTGCAGTATACCTAAGCACCATGTCACCTTTCTGCTTATTGTCTTCAAAGCGTCGCTGGCAATCCGGCAATTTCCTCAGAGACCGGTGACATTTACATGCAGAGAGAAAGGATCAGGTTGCATTTATTTGGAGTACACTGGAAATTACCTGCAATATATGATCTGAAAGCCTTCACTCCTGGGCTGTAGTGACTAGTAAATAGATTGGAATATGATCTGAGAATCTGTGATAATCTGGGATGATGGCACTTTGTATGTGTCACCTTTTAGATAAGGTCAGTCACAACCTCAGTTTAATTAGGGTACCTAGAGGAAATGATGGGATATTTAAACTAATTAGTGGACTTTGCATTCCATCGTGATTTCCCGTTGTCATTTGAATGGTAATTGATTTGCACCTGCTACATTTAAGCACCAAAGGGCTCTGGAAAGATGTGGAAATAATTGTATATGTGTACTTAAAGACACCTGCTTCAGGGTTTTATAGCAGTTTCTGAAAGGAATAGCAACCCATATTTTTTTTTTTTTAAATCGTAACATTTTATTAAGGAGAATAAGCAGACATAAACAGCATGGGACAGTATGGCAGACATGCAATCGATAAATGTGTATAGAAAAATCAACAGAGAATTTTACAATATCAGGTTCGGAGATGCGAATCATGACTACATTGATATTATAATAAACAGAAGGAAAGAACATCAAAATTGTGTGAGCCTATTGATTGTGACAGCGTAATTACGTCAAAGGACGTGAGATAAAAATGGGTATGTATAGTGTGTAAAAGGGGAGAAAAAACGAAGAAGAGTCGGGAGGAAAGGGAAGAAGGGGAAGAGAGGCCCCCAACGAGTTGAGAGCTAGAGAAGTAGAGAGGAAAAATGAAAAAAAAAAGAGGAGATAAAAAAAAGTTGGGCGGGGGGGAGGGATGAAGGTGAAGAGGGGTAGTAGTATTTTATAGTCGAGTTTAGTGCTTAGCGAAGACCTGGGAGGGGGGAATTATGGTTTCTGTACCAGGGGTGTCAAGTAGGTGTACTGTGTTGCACAGTGTGTACTGGCAGCCCTACAATGTTACATAGGGCCTAATTCAGGTTGGATCGCAAATTGCAATCCAACTGGAATTTTAACGATAGGTCCGCGGCGCATGCGCAGCACCCATCCTGCGCATGCGCCCGCACTTTCTGCGGGGGTGGCGCAGAAAATCCGATCGCCTCTGCCTGTCAATCAGGCAGAGGTGGAGCGGGCAACGCTCCATTTCCAGGGAGGAGACGGAGCGTTGTGGGGAAGGGGGGTGGGGGGCAGCGAGAACGGGGGCGGCCGAATGGGAGCTTGTCGGGGGCATGATGACGAAGGCTGCGTGATGTCACGTGCAGCCTCCGTGATCAAGAACGTGGTGACGGGACTCCTGCGGGCGCAGCTAAGCTGCAACGGCAGGAGCCGTCCTCTGTTTTTGCTGACAAGCAGAAATTGCGATATAATCGCAATTTCTGCTTGTTGAAGGCGGGAGGAGGCGGTGGTCAGCATGCTGGGAAAAGGATAGCAAATTCTGCTAATTACTGTAGCAGAATTTGCTATCCTTACTGAATTAGGCCCATAATGTGATCTAGAGTATTAGTGTCTCTTTAGAAGTGTTGGGACAGGTGCAGCTTCAAAATGTTGCTATGGGGCCCTCCCCCCATCTTCTGAAAAGATTTTCCCATAGTACTGGTTGAATTTTTCTGCTAACCAGATGTATCATTCGAAAGAGGAGACTCTCCTCTTTCATATGTTGGTCCCACATGAACAGGTGCAATTACGCGTGTGAGAGGGCTCGTAGTGCCTTCCTGACACTATACAAATAGGGGTCTAGTCATGAAGCAGTCAAAAGAGTGGAGAAAAGGACCAGTGGAGAGGTTGTCCATGGCAACCAATCAGCTTTAAAGGAAGCCTCTATTAAGTACATTCTATAAAATGTAAGGGAGATGCTGATTGGTTGCCATGGGCAATTTCTCCACTGGTTTGTTTCTCCGCTGTTTTTTTTACTGCTTCATGAATAGACCCCATAATCTACAGTACCATTGAGGACAGCAACACAGTCCCCAATGGTAGACCAAAGGGGAACAGGTCTTTTTTTTTTTTCTTCAAGGGTTTAAATGTTCAAGTGGGGCTTGTTTTCCACAGTCTTAATGTATATGTGGAGACAGTCAGCAGTTTAAGAAAGGGGGGGGGGGGGGGCGGCGTGTGCAGTTTCCATCTGGGCCCCCTCCTTTCTATCCAGCAGCTCAGAGACTCTGGGCACTAGGGTCACTAAGAGACCCTAGCGCTGTCCCAGAGTCTAGTACGCATGTGCAGGTCTCTGAGAAAATGGCACAGCGACGCATGTTCAAAACGCCGGGAAATTGGCCACAATGCCACTGGTGGGGGACTCCTGAGAGGTGAGTATTGAAAATGATTGGTACAGGGTGAGTTATGTGGGCCCCCCTGGAACCAGGGGCCTACGTGCACCGCATGCACTGCACCCATTATACATATGCCACTGTACGGAGAATGGGCCCAACCATTCTCCACATTGAAGGGCTTAGACAGAGGCTCTGGCGCTACCAAGCTCCATAGCAGTTTCATGGGCTCTTACAGCTATAGTTACACCAAATAAAGGGAGAAATGGTCTGGGGCTGAAAATTAATTGTGGACGGCCTCTCCTCTTCACTTACATGTTGCGGTCATCACTAACTGACTCGCGCAGTATTTAAGGAAAATGAAGAGCAGCAGCTACCTCCCAACTGTTCCTGAAGTTCCTGGCTGAGCAGTACAGTACCCCAAGGGAGTGGTAAAGATATACACCACGTGCTGGCATCACTATCAGTACCTAACCTGAGGAAGTTCTCCTGGGCCATTCATCAGAAACTATATAGTTATATGAAATAAAGGAAAGACATGATAAACAAGGGAAAAGCTTTACAAAGATATCAATTAATTCAGAAATATAAAGGAGAAATAGTATATAAGGTCTGAGTTCTGAGTCCGATGCAATTTCAAAATTCTGCAGACTGCATATGTGCCACAGAAAGCAGCAGCATACTGTGCTTGTCTGTACCATGCATACGCATATGGATAGAGATTGACAGTGCAGGATTGATATGTTCATTGAAAGATCTCTCTTTGGGGCAGATATACTAAGGAGCCTTGGCGAGAGATAG
Organism: Pseudophryne corroboree; assembly: GCF_028390025.1. NCBI lineage: Eukaryota > Metazoa > Chordata > Amphibia > Anura > Myobatrachidae > Pseudophryne > Pseudophryne corroboree. Next base: position 381,330,072 of record NC_086450.1, on the reverse strand, counting down.
AGTAGAGAGAGATTCAGCCAATCAGTCTATAACATGGCAGTTAGGAGCTAAGTGGTTGGTACTTTATCTTTCTTCAAGGCTTATTGTGTGAAATGGGCGGTTACCGTGCATATAATGGCAGTGAGCAGGCAGCCTTGCGGAAACGGAGCAAAGGCTGAAGATGATGAGTCCATATTGTAATACTTTCAAGTCCAATGGTACAATTTAGCAATTCCTAAACTGCTCACCCCAATAAGATCATTTCATGTGTTTTCAATGATCAGTCTTTTATGTACTTTGTTCAGCACATGAATCCTCCAAAGTCTTCAAATTAATTATGAACTCTACTACAATGATTTAAAACTTCAGTCAGAGTCCTCAGTTGATACAATAGTATTCACTTCACTAGGTATAGTGCATCAGAGATTATAGGAAGATGCTGTTGCCTTGTCCTGTTTTCTCCTCCTAACAATTATGCCACTTCTTCTCACATAGGTGGAAAGGTCGGTCTAAATAGGGGTTTTTAACGAGGTTGCCACTGCTACATGGGTCCCAAATTATGGGGTCATGTGTGAGTGTCAGTACTGACTAAAGCATAACAAATGCAACATAATGTTCTTAAAAGCCTGTTACAAACACAGATATAAGATGTATAAATGGAATACATAACTTTTTACCTGCGACCTGGATACTGTCTGTCATGAGCCCGACAATGGGATTCCGGCCACCAGTATGCCGGTAGCGGGGCAAGTGCTTAAAAGCCCCTTGCTGCACTTGCCACGCTGCGGACACGGTGGCTCACTGCGCTCACCGCAGGATCTATTCTCCCTCTGTGGGTGTTGTGGACACCCACAGAGGGAGAGAAAAGCCTGTGGCGCCGGTATTCCGGCGACGGGACTCTACCGCCTGTCGGGACTCCGTCCGACATAGTTAGGATGTAGCAATGGAGAGCTGTATATTATATACCAAGAAAATCCAATCTCAACTTAGCTACCTAAAAATGAACCAAGTTGTTGTTTCGAACACTTTACATATATACTGTACTGAGGGGGGAAGGGTGAGAATAGGTGGCTCTCACTTCTTCTGCATTCTCATTACTTCATTGTCTGTACTGAACAATGCTGCCCGTCTATCGAAATAAATGTGATCTAATAATATCCTTTCAGCTCCCTATCAGAAGGAGCAGATTTTTTTAGTCATTTATCTAATATAACTTTTTTTGCTAATGTGACTATGAGCATGAGTATCGGCAGAATGTGCCCAATAGTATAACTATCCTTCCAAACATCAAAACATGCAAACAACAAAGGAATAGGTGAAAAAAAAAAGTTGGTGCAAGGGGACGGATTGATATACAGAAGTATATAAATGTTTGGGCATGACCAGAAAGTGTGGATATACTGTACATGCAATGTTCTGTGCTACATATTGGGCATTGACCTGTGTCTCCAGCAACCATATACTTCCGGCAACCTTGGGAGATATTATACTGTAAGCCCTGTGTATAACTTTAAAATGGATTTCCTGAGGTTTAGAAGAACTGAAAGATTTCAATATTTTATCTGCATAGGAGACTACTGACTGGAAATCATCAAAGTCTGGGTGGTCATGTGACCTCCATAATTGGCGAGGTTCACCCTGTATAAGGTGAGGAAGGATATAAATATCTGATACAGTAGGTAGTTTGTTTTAATACGCAATAGACAGTCAAGAGTGTTAGGATTAGATTTCATGTAACATTGTTAAAAGGGCAATCCAGAATACATGTACAGTGTAAATACATAAATTTTTCGATGGGAGGCCATATTTTTCCTGCATCTCCTGAAAAGACATAGTTTTCCCGCCAGGATGCCAGGTCTCTGCTTATTGCAGCTAGGTCTGGCAGTCTCAGAGGAAGGAAACACCTACCAATGGGACTGCCTTGTGTGTCTGTGACTGACAGGTAGGACTTTCAATAGGAAGTCACTGCCAGTCACAGTGAAGCCAATGCAGTCACGGACTGCATCTGGCTCACTGACACTGAGCTGAGGTGGCGAATTTTACCTGGGGGGGAGTGGGGTGGGCAGCCCATAGGTAAAATCCGCCACTGAAGTTATAAATCACATGATAGAATAATATAAATAATATAAACATGTTGGAAAAAAACATGAGCGAGAACAAAGACTGACAGAGGTCTCTATAGTAATAATAACAGCACCATCCAGAGTAAATATGCTGGTCATATAGAAGGCACCAATGAAATACAAACAGTAACCGCAAACATTGGTCAGTGCAAAACAACAACAATAACAATTATAAAACAAACAGAGAACTAAGGAAAGTAAAAGCGTGATACCTCAGTAGTGTAACCACCTGTAATTAGAGATGAGCGGGTTCGGTTTCTCTGAATCCGAACCCGCACGAACTTCATGTTTTTTTTCACGGGTCCGAGCGACTCGGATCTTCCCGCCTTGCTCGGTTAACCCGAGCGCGCCCGAACGTCATCATGACGCTGTCGGATTCTCGCGAGACTCGGATTCTATATAAGGAGCCGCGCGTCGCCGCCATTTTCACACGTGCATTGAGATTGATAGGGAGAGGACGTGGCTGGCGTCCTCTCCGTTATAGTAGAAAAGAGTAAAGACTGAGTGACTTAGTTATAATTGTGGGGAGGATTGGGGACGGGGAGCAGCTGTTAGGGAGTACAGTGATTTAGATTAGGAGAGAGAGAGAGAGAGAGATTGACCTGATTTACTGGAGCTTAGGAGTACTGTAGAAGAGAGTGCAGAGTTTACTAGTGACTGACCACAGTGACCACCAGACAGTGCAGTTTTATTTAATATATCCGTTCTCTGCCTGAAAAAAACGATACACACAGTGACTCAGTCACATACCATATCTGTGGGCACTGCTCAGCCCAGTGTGCTGCATCATCTATGTATATATTATATATCTGACTGTGCTCAGCTCACACAGCTTATAATTGTGGGGGAGACTGGGGAGCACTGCAGTGCCAGTTATAGGTTATAGCAGGAGCCAGGAGTACAAGACAGTCACATACCATATCTGTGTGCACTGCTCAGCCCAGTGTGCTGCATCATCTATGTATATATTATATATCTGACTGTGCTCAGCTCACACAGCTTATAATTGTGGGGGAGACTGGGGAGCACTGCAGTGCCAGTTATAGGTTATAGCAGGAGCCAGGAGTACATATTATATTAAAATTAAACAGTGCACACTTTTGCTGCAGGAGTGCCACTGCCAGTGTGACTGACCAGTGACCTGACCACACTGACCACCAGTATAGTTAGTAGTATACTATATTGTGATTGCCTGAAAAAGTTAAACACTCGTCGTGTGACTTCACTTGTGTGGTGTTTTTTTTTTTATTCTATAAAAAACTCATTCTGCTGACAGACAGTGTCCAGCAGGTCCGTCATTATATAATATATATACCTGTCCGGCTGCAGTAGTGATATATATATATTTTTTATATCATTATTTATCATCCAGTCGCAGCAGACACAGTACGGTAGTTCATGGCTGTAGCTACCTCTGTGTCGGCACTCGGCAGTCCGTCCATAATTGTATACCACCTAACCGTGGTTTTTTTTTCTTTCTTCTTTATACATACATACTACGACATCTCTTTATCAACCAGTCTATATTAGCAGCAGACACAGTACAGTACGGTAGTTCACGGCTGTGGCTACCTCTGTGTCGGCACTCGGCAGTCCGTCCATAATTGTATACCACCTAACCGTGGTTTTTTTTTCTTTCTTCTTTATACATACATACTACGACATCTCTTTATCAACCAGTCTATATTAGCAGCAGACACAGTACAGTACGGTAGTTCACGGCTGTGGCTACCTCTGTGTCGGCACTCGGCAGTCCGTCCATAATTGTATACCACCTAACCGTGGTTTTTTTTCTTTCTTCTTTATACATACATACTACGACATCTCTTTATCAACCAGTCTATATTAGCAGCAGACACAGTACAGTACGGTAGTTCACGGCTGTGGCTACCTCTGTGTCGGCACTCGGCAGTCCGTCCATAATTGTATACCACCTAACCGTGGTTTTTTTTTCTTTCTTCTTTATACATACATACTACGACATCTCTTTATCAACCAGTCTATATTAGCAGCAGACACAGTACAGTACGGTAGTTCACGGCTGTGGCTACCTCTGTGTCGGCACTCGGCAGTCCGTCCATAATTGTATACCACCTAACCGTGGTTTTTTTTTCTTTCTTCTTTATACGTACATACTACGACATCTCTTTATCAACCAGTCTATATTAGCAGCAGACACAGTACAGTACGGTAGTTCACGGCTGTGGCTACCTCTGTGTCGGCACTCGGCAGTCCGTCCATAATTGTATACCACCTAACCGTGGTTTTTTTTTCTTTCTTCTTTATACATACATACTACGACATCTCTTTATCAACCAGTCTATATTAGCAGCAGACACAGTACAGTACGGTAGTTCACGGCTGTGGCTACCTCTGTGTCGGCACTCGGCAGTCCGTCCATAATTGTATACTAGTATCCATCCATCTCCATTGTTTACCTGAGGTGCCTTTTAGTTGTGCCTATTAAAATATGGAGAACAAAAATGTTGAGGTTCCAAAATTAGGGAAAGATCAAGATCCACTTCCACCTCGTGCTGAAGCTGCTGCCACTAGTCATGGCCGAGACGATGAAATGCCAGCAACGTCGTCTGCCAAGGCCGATGCCCAATGTCATAGTACAGAGCATGTCAAATCCAAAACACCAAATATCAGTAAAAAAAGGACTCCAAAACCTAAAATAAAATTGTCGGAGGAGAAGCGTAAACTTGCCAATATGCCATTTACCACACGGAGTGGCAAGGAACGGCTGAGGCCCTGGCCTATGTTCATGGCTAGTGGTTCAGCTTCACATGAGGATGGAAGCACTCAGCCTCTCGCTAGAAAACTGAAAAGACTCAAGCTGGCAAAAGCACCGCAAAGAACTGTGCGTTCTTCGAAATCCCAAATCCACAAGGAGAGTCCAATTGTGTCGGTTGCGATGCCTGACCTTCCCAACACTGGACGGGAAGAGCATGCGCCTTCCACCATTTGCACGCCCCCTGCAAGTGCTGGAAGGAGCACCCGCAGTCCAGTTCCTGATAGTCAGATTGAAGATGTCAGTGTTGAAGTACACCAGGATGAGGAGGATATGGGTGTTGCTGGCGCTGGGGAGGAAATTGACCAGGAGGATTCTGATGGTGAGGTGGTTTGTTTAAGTCAGGCACCCGGGGAGACACCTGTTGTCCGTGGGAGGAATATGGCCGTTGACATGCCTGGTGAAAACACCAAAAAAATCAGCTCTTCGGTGTGGAACTATTTCAACAGAAATGCGGACAACAGGTGTCAAGCCGTGTGTTCCCTTTGTCAAGCTGTAATAAGTAGGGGTAAGGACGTTAACCACCTCGGAACATCCTCCCTTATACGTCACCTGCAGCGCATTCATAATAAGTCAGTGACAAGTTCAAAAACTTTGGGTGACAGCGGAAGCAGTCCACTGACCAGTAAATCCCTTCCTCTTGTAACCAAGCTCACGCAAACCACCCCACCAACTCCCTCAGTGTCAATTTCCTCCTTCCCCAGGAATGCCAATAGTCCTGCAGGCCATGTCACTGGCAATTCTGACGAGTCCTCTCCTGCCTGGGATTCCTCCGATGCATCCTTGCGTGTAACGCCTACTGCTGCTGGCGCTGCTGTTGTTGCTGCTGGGAGTCGATGGTCATCCCAGAGGGGAAGTCGTAAGCCCACTTGTACTACTTCCAGTAAGCAATTGACTGTTCAACAGTCCTTTGCGAGGAAGATGAAATATCACAGCAGTCATCCTGCTGCAAAGCGGATAACTGAGGCCTTGACAACTATGTTGGTGTTAGACGTGCGTCCGGTATCCGCCGTTAGTTCACAGGGAACTAGACAATTTATTGAGGCAGTGTGCCCCCGTTACCAAATACCATCTAGGTTCCACTTCTCTAGGCAGGCGATACCGAAAATGTACACGGACCTCAGAAAAAGACTCACCAGTGTCCTAAAAAATGCAGCTGGACCCAATGTCCACTTAACCACGGACATGTGGACAAGTGGAGCAGGGCAGGGTCAGGACTATATGACTGTGACAGCCCACTGGGTAGATGTATGGACTCCCGCCGCAAGAACAGCAGCGGCGGCACCAGTAGCAGCATCTCGCAAACGCCAACTCTTTCCTAGGCAGGCTACGCTTTGTATCACCGCTTTCCAGAATACGCACACAGCTGAAAACCTCTTACGGCAACTGAGGAAGATCATCGCGGAATGGCTTACCCCAATTGGACTCTCCTGTGGATTTGTGGCATCGGACAACGCCAGCAATATTGTGTGTGCATTAAATATGGGCAAATTCCAGCACGTCCCATGTTTTGCACATACCTTGAATTTGGTGGTGCAGAATTATTTAAAAAACGACAGGGGCGTGCAAGAGATGCTGTCGGTGGCCAGAAGAATTGCGGGACACTTTCGGCGTACAGGCACCACGTACAGAAGACTGGAGCACCACCAAAAACTACTGAACCTGCCCTGCCATCATCTGAAGCAAGAAGTGGTAACGAGGTGGAATTCAACCCTCTATATGCTTCAGAGGTTGGAGGAGCAGCAAAAGGCCATTCAAGCCTATACAATTGAGCACGATATAGGAGGTGGAATGCACCTGTCTCAAGCGCAGTGGAGAATGATTTCAACGTTGTGCAAGGTTCTGATGCCCTTTGAACTTGCCACACGTGAAGTCAGTTCAGACACTGCCAGCCTGAGTCAGGTCATTCCCCTCATCAGGCTTTTGCAGAAGAAGCTGGAGACATTGAAGGAGGAGCTAACACGGAGCGATTCCGCTAGGCATGTGGGACTTGTGGATGGAGCCCTTAATTCGCTTAACAAGGATTCACGGGTGGTCAATCTGTTGAAATCAGAGCACTACATTTTGGCCACCGTGCTCGATCCTAGATTTAAAGCCTACCTTGGATCTCTCTTTCCGGCAGACACAAGTCTGCTGGGGTTGAAAGACCTGCTGGTGAGAAAATTGTCAAGTCAAGCGGAACGCGACCTGTCAACATCTCCTCCTTCACATTCTCCCGCAACTGGGGGTGCGAGGAAAAGGCTCAGAATTCCGAGCCCACCCGCTGGCGGTGATGCAGGACAGTCTGGAGCGACTGCTGATGCTGACATCTGGTCCGGACTGAAGGACCTGACAACGATTACGGATACGGACATGTCGTCTACTGGCACTGCATATGATTCTCTCCCCATTGAAAGAATGGTGGAGGATTATATGAGTGACCGCATCCAAGTAGGCACGTCACACAGTCCGTACTTATACTGGCAGGAAAAAGAGGCAATTTGGAGGCCCTTGCACAAACTGGCTTTATTCTACCTAAGTTGCCCTCCCACAAGTGTGTACTCCGAAAGAGTGTTTAGTGCCGCCGCTCACCTTGTCAGCAATCGGCGTACGAGGTTACATCCAGAAAATGTGGAGAAGATGATGTTCATTAAAATGAATTATAATCAATTCCTCCGCGGAGACATTGACCAGCAGCAATTGCCTCCACAAAGTACACAGGGAGCTGAGATGGTGGATTCCAGTGGGGACGAATTGATAATCTGTGAGGAGGGGGATGTACACGGTGATATATCGGAGGATGATGATGAGGTGGACATCTTGCCTCTGTAGAGCCAGTTTGTGCAAGGAGAGATTAATTGCTTCTTTTTTGGTGGGGGTCCAAACCATCCCGTCATTTCAGTCACAGTCGTGTGGCAGACCCTGTCACTGAAATGATGGGTTGGTTAAAGTGTGCATGTCCTGTTTATACAACATAAGGGTGGGTGGGAGGGCCCAAGGACAATTCCATCTTGCACCTCTTTTTTTCTTTTATTTTTCTTTGCGTCATGTGCTGTTTGGGGAGGGTTTTTTGGAAGGGACATCCTGCGTGACACTGCAGTGCCACTCCTAAATGGGCCCGGTGTTTGTGTCGGCCACTAGGGTCGCTTATCTTACTCACACAGTCAGCTACCTCATTGCGCCTCTTTTTTTCTTTGCGTCATGTGCTGTTTGGGGAGGGTTTTTTGGAAGGGACATCCTGCGTGACACTGCAGTGCCACTCCTAAATGGGCCCGGTGTTTGTGTCGGCCACTAGGGTCGCTTATCTTACTCACACAGTCAGCTACCTCATTGCGCCTCTTTTTTTCTTTGCGTCATGTGCTGTTTGGGGAGGGTTTTTTGGAAGGGACATCCTGCGTGACACTGCAGTGCCACTCCTAGATGGGCCAGGTGTTTGTGTCGGCCACTAGGGTCGCTTAGCTTAGTCATCCAGCGACCTCGGTGCAAATTTTAGGACTAAAAATAATATTGTGAGGTGTGAGGTATTCAGAATAGACTGAAAATGAGTGGAAATTATGGTTTTTGAGGTTAATAATAATATGGGATCAAAATGACCCCCAAATTCTATGATTTAAGCTGTTTTTTAGGGTTTTTTGAAAAAAACACCCGAATCCAAAACACACCCGAATCCGACAAAAAAAATTCGGTGAGGTTTTGCCAAAACGCGGTCGAACCCAAAACACGGCCGCGGAACCGACCTCAAAACCAAAACACAAAACCCGAAAAATTTCAGGCGCTCATCTCTGTAATGAAATGTATGGGCATTACTGAGCAGTGTGCATACAGTAAATGGACATTTATTACAAAAATAAAAAAATAGTAAACTTCCTGGAGATATACAGATATCCCTCACAGTGGGGAGATTGAGGGGCAGAGTTATACAGTACAGGCTGTGATATGTTTCTGAGGAGAGGGTGGAGTGATTTAGTCGGAGGGTGATTCGTTCTGTCAGGAGGACTCCTGAGGGAGCAGGCATGTGTGGGAGCTTCTCTATGAGGTGCTGCAGCACTGACAGGCTCCATCAGAGCTGTGAGGCGGATCTCTCCCCATGAAGGACAGCCTTGAGGTGGCTCCCAACCTCATATTAGGCTAGTGGTGGGCGGCAGCTGAGGGAAAAGCCCACAGGTTTAGACACAGGATCCCACTTTGAGAGTTACTGACAGCACAAAGCCTCATACAGACTACTGGAAAGGTATCATAGCTGTACACCCTGACACCACATACAGTATCAGCTGCAGATTATCACAGCACAAATACTCCTTTCACATCTCCAATGCTGGATCCCACCCGGGAATTGGAAAAGGGTCATTCCCAGGTGTGATCCGGCATTGGAGACTCTCCTACCTCTTTCTAATGGCTTCCAGACCCGGCAATATGCCGGGTCGGTTGCCATAGCGGCGGGGGGCGGAGCCGGCAGAGGGGTTGGAGGTGGAGGCGGCGCTAGGAGATGAGCTCATCTCAGCGCCGCCTCCCCTTATCTTGTAAACGGGTCCCGGATCGTCTCAACCCGGGAATCCGTTTACAGTGCCACTGACCTGGTATTCAACCCCCCGGAATAACGCTGCTTATAACCCGGGTTGAATTACCGGGTTAGGAGACCCGGGAAATCCGACATGGCGCTTTCACACCGCACACTGACCCGTGTCGACCCGGCAACATGCTGGGTCGAAACCGGGTTATTTGTGCGGTGTGAAAGGGGTGATAGAGATTAGCCATATAAAGTGCAGACTATTCGCAAAAACTGTATACAAGCGGACAGAGCCAGATTAAGGCTCCAGGGGCCTAGGGTACTTAATACAAGGGGGGGACCATAAGGACTACATATGGTTGATATTGGAGGGCGGTGGGTGGGGTGCCGTACATGATAGATAGATAGATAGATAGATAGAAAATCAGAAAGCTGTTAAAGTCAGTAATAAAGGATAGCACATATTGTTGAATAGGAAAAGAGAAAGCACATGTTTCCACAGTAGGTCTGTATATCTGCAAAGAAAAAGTTGGTGGTTGCTCCCTGCGCACTATCCAATCAGGAATAAATATAAAATACTCAATTGTGATAAATTCAAAGAGGTTTATTACTTGACACATACTGTATGTTTAAAAACAGCTACGATGATTTAGCATGTTCCCGTTCTACTGAAATGGCCACGGGGGGGCTATGGAAGTAATATATTAATGGATGGTTCCTATATGAATATATAGGGAATAGGAACGATAGTGTACAATCCTAGTACCGGTACACTTGACAAACACACATATAGGGTGGAATTCAAATGATATATCACGCCCAATCTCCTGTCTAAAATGATCCCCGTTATCGTGCATAGTAAGCAGGTTTAGCTGTGTAAAGGGTCGGGTGCAGGGCCGTCTTTTCGTATGGGCTCAATGGGCTCTTGCCCAAGGGCCCCAGGAGTATAAAGGGTCCTAGGCTGATAGCTGATGGTCCCCTCTTTCCAGCGGTACCAGATTTTTGAAAATCGGCTCTGGGGAACCGGAAATATCTGACTTGAAAGCAGTGGTCCCCACCCAAGCCTGTTAATTGCTCTTCCCAGCTTGATATCTTGGGTTCTGTCTGACTTAAAGTATTTCTGAGGGTATAAGCCAAAAGCTGGGACTCTCCCCTTTTGGTGGACACTGGCAGCTTGTCTCTACTATGCCCAAAACCAGAGATATCAGCCTTCCAGCAGCTGTTCCCTGCTCCAGCTCCACATGCCTTGTATACAGTTTTAGATTTTTGTTGGTGAATCGCTCTGGCTCCTGAACTCTGATCCCCAAGTCCCCAGAACCTTCTGAAAGGTAGGACTCTCTAGTTTTTCATTCCATTCAAAGCTAAGAAATATATTTTCAGGAACTTGAGATATCTGCAGTCAAGCAAGCTGCCCTCCCACTGGAAAATGATAAATATTAAGCCCACTCCACTATCCACCCATCCCCTACGTATTAAACACCCCCTACCACCCTGGAAGTCATGTACCAGGGCTTCTTCATTCAGCCCAATGCCCCCTTCCACAGATTAGCCCCATCTGTGCAGTAAAGGAGTAATAAGAAGAAATGACTGCTACAGGTCCTACATGCTAAGCGGAAGATAGAACCCCCCCTACCACCCGCGGGACATCAAAGCTGCGCTGATAGCACCCCCCACCCCTACCGGTGGAGGATTGGTAGGGATCCAAGTGCATTGCTGTACCCAGGGGCCTACACTTCTGTTAAGACGGCTCTGGTCGGGTGCCTTGCTACTTCAAGGGTAGCAAGCTGAAATAATGATACCATGCCCCCGAGGGCAGAAACAGAACGGGTGTGGGAAGGGGTGAAAAGAATTGAATCCCGCCCATAGTGTCAAGGACAAAGACAGAGCACAAACATATATAGACAACCTATGTAATGAGCAGTGTGAAGCGCTAAGCTGTGTCTTACTCTCATCTGCCGTTGTAATAGGTAAAGCTTATGAACCATTTGAGTAATGTCCCTTGATAACCCAGTGTATGGAATTAGTCCATGTAGTCACTGTGTCCTTAATTAGGCAAGAGTCCCGTGCGGCAATAGGTATAATATATGGGTATATTACCCGTACAGGAAGGGTTCCAACTGCTCCGTTTAGAGTGAGGCAGGGATGAGTTCCTTACCTCCTCCGTGGTGCGTTCCAAATACCCGGATGTACCTTGGTAGTGATCGTCCTTCTCTGGGGGAGATTGTGATGTCTGGCGGCAGGCTTCCTCACAGCGCTCCGTGGACATCTAGTGTCACTGTGTGGGGATCAGTTAAATCGGTGATCGACGCGTTTTGCCTGGAAAGGCTTCGTCAGGATATCCGATATGCTGATCTCCTCTCCCCGTTTAAATGGTATTTCTGCGTTTCACCTGATGATCACTTCCGGATATTTGCGTTCCAAATGCTCTCTGCGGTCTCCCCTTTTAATTGCTTCCATGTACACTCCTTGATTTATATAAGGAAACATTGGTTCTTGACATTATTGTACAAACTGGATTCCATTCACATATAGTGAAATCCTGAACGGCAAGGAAAACGGTCACTGAAATTAAGTGCAGGCAAGGTTCAAGATTTCGGCTACGGCAGGGATTCCGGCACAGGACAAAGCAAACAGGGACTCCAAAACTGTGACAAATAAACTGGCTAGGAACAGACTAGGAATAACATAAATTATTAACACGAGCTGGAAGAAAACTATAGCTGGCCCAGCTGGTTATTGGCTAAATCATTTAGTTAAGATTAAAGACAGTTTGCAGGAAAACTAACTTTTTTTTTCCAGGTGTTTCAAATAGCCGTGACAAGCGACATTCCTTCACATATTTCCAGTATAATAAAATTGTACTTTATGTACTTTATAACAGCATGTACTACTGTTCTAAGATTGGACAGTAATACTGAGTATTCATTGGAATATTGTTAGTTTGTAATCAGTCTTATTATTCACAGGACAATCAATGAGTTATCTTATTCAATAAATTGAATTCCTGTTCAAATTTCTTGATGCTCATTCTGTAATATCGGGCTCCTCCCCTTTACTCTCCATATTACTTCATTAACCTAAGTCAGGACAGCAAGTTCTTCCAAGCCTGGTAAGAGGGAAAGGTATTCTGTTGTACATCTCTATATTTACCTGGGTGTCACAAAAATAGGCACAGAGAGTCTATCTGTCAAGTTCAAGAAGGTAGGAAAAGAGGTAATCAAGATAATCCAGGGCCATAACCAGGGTGGTGCAGGAATTTCCTCGCACACAGTGCTTCGCTGTAGAGTGCACTGTTGGTGGCACTTGTCAATTATCTGTTTTAATTACTTTCACTTGTAGTTTCCCTTCTCTTTGAGGCCCGGCATATCCTGACCGCCACTGTCTCCTTATATCGCTAATTCCTATACCAGAGGTGCTCAAACGCAGTCCTCAAGGCACCCCAACAGTCCAGGTTTTAGGTATATCCCTGGCTCAGCATAGATGGTTAAATCAAATTAACTGAGGTGATAATTAAGTCACCTGTTACCAAGCATGGATAAACTTAAAACCTGGACCGTTGGGGTGCCTTGAGGACGCGTTTGAGAACCTCTGATCTATACAACATTTATTAACTTTATTTGAGAGCTCTTTGTAATTCAGTCACACTGTCCTTTATTACGTTTCAAAATGCTGATATACCCAGAATTCAAACCCATCATCTGTGGCACTGCAGTCAGACACTGAATTCATTGTGCTATCTGACCCTGCATAGAAGGCTAGAGAATAATGGGGCACATGTATTAACCTGGAGAAGGCATAAGGAAGTGATAAACCAGTGATAAGTGCAAGGTGATAAACGCACCAGCCAGTCAGCTCCTGTCAATTTGCATATTGGAGCTGATTGGCTGGTGCGTTTATCACCTTGCACTTATCACTGGTTTATCACTTCCTTATGCCTTCTCCAAGTTAATACATATGCCACTCTATTTGAAGATCACCTTGTACTTTGTGGGGGGAAAAATCGGTATTGCAGCTGAGCAGATCTATGTAGTGTGTGGCTGCAAGGGATTGGATGTGTGGCTGCACACTACATAGTTCTGC